>NC_061091.1:70823154-70883020 GCF_015104395.2 Macrobrachium nipponense | reverse complement strand
CCCTGAATAGGGCATTCGTTTGGCTTAGGATTGGCACATGTATACCATAAATCATGCATAATATGCTGTCCATTCTCTTGGGGAAATATATATCTCATTTCAAAATATCCGGATCATAAAAGGTGGCATATAGACCTACATGTTTCATATCGTTTTTGTCAGTTTACAATGTTTATGGCATTGATATTAAGCCTAGACCTATGTTATATATCAGGTTGTTTATTATCATTAATACTTCAGCAAACGTTTGATTTAACATACAGCTATTACCTAAAGTGACAAATGTGGCTTAAAAAAGAAAAGAAAGAATAAACTACTTATGAATATCGAAGGATTTATGGAGCTTGTCACTTACTCTCGTGGCGAACGCAAAGAAATGAATGCAAAACCAACCGTTTTAGAAAAAAAAAAAAAAAAAAATACATTTTAGTGCAGTTTTTTGTAACTTCCCACTTTTTGCTGAAAACTTTATGAATAAATTTACTTGCCCTTGTTCACTTTGTAGCGTAATTTACGCATCAAACCATATACAACAATCATAAATATAAAACAGTAATCACACACACACAGACACACACACACACACACACACACACACACACACATATATATATACTATATATATATATATATATATATATATATATATATATATATATATATATATATCAAATGTAATAAACTAGCTTCTGCGTATCTCGTTCAATTCTAAATTTTATTATCATTAAAGTTACGTAATGTTTCAAAATATATGAAGCACCTGAATTTCGGAAAGGGGAAAATCTAACTCTAAAAAGGTTTAATTAGTAAACCCAACTCATATACTGGAAAAGATACGGTTAATATAATATAACTAGGAAGACTATTTCGTCTAGTTAGTGTAGCAACATAACATTGCTTGGCAATTAACACTACGCCTCCAGTGCGGAGCTACTTTCTCGGCGACGTGCCGACTGTGCAGCCAGGTACTGTTGTAGTACTAAAAGTCTTCCCAGAAGCCGGAGGAGGATCCGCGACATAATAAGACATTCTTCATTTTCTGCATTTTCTCATATCACACACATCTCAAACCTGAAAGCACACCAAAATATTCAGGGTGAATCTATTTTATGAAAACTCAAGTTTTAGATCACCTTCACCCTCGACAAGCCATTATTACAAGAGATAAAATTCAAGATATTATGAGAAAACATTAATGCTAGATATAGCAATAAGAATACAGTAATATCTCTAGTTTTCTTGGATGATTTTGCATGGGAGTAACGTGCATTTGTGTTTGTTAGGAGAGGTTATTTATGGCTGATGGTGTGCGGGATGGCGGTTGGGATTCTCGTCTGCTGTACTGCTTCCCATTCCCTCAACACACGAACTTTATCTTTTGTTATTTTTTTCGTCCATAAAAATGAATTTTGATAAATAAACCAATTTAAAATTATGATAATAAATGCATTAATTTTGCATTAATATTGAGTAGCTTTAGTGAAACTTAGGTTCATTATTCGTATGAGCAAACTTTTGACATTCAAGATTGATAAGTAAATTTTTGTTTCCCAGGAGATAAATAATCTGCTTCGCTGGAATTATGGACTACTACAGTAATGTCCTGATCATCATCTTCTGAATAAATGTCTGTTTCTCTCGAGATCTCTCTCTTATGGATAGAATAGCAAATTACTTTTAGTTTAGAAAGGGACAGAGCTGAGGGAGGTTTTAGTCAATACACATAGCTGCACGCTATAAACACACACTCATATATATATATATATATATATATATATATATATATATATATATATATATATATATATATATAACTGAGGGGGTGGGAAGCAGAGTCAGCAGACGAGAATACCAATCGCCATCCCCCACAACCTCAGCCATAACCTCCCCTAACAAACATTCATGCACAATACTTCAAGGCAAAATCATTCATGAATACTATACATATTACTGTATTGTTATTGCTATATCTAGCATTAACATTTACTCATAACATCTAGTATATAATATCTCTGCTTATATCGGTAGTATATAAGTGTATATATACGTACAGGTATATAAAAGTTGCTTCTGATCCAAGAAAGAACCAGAAGTAGAGCATGAAACATGATTCAGATGACGGTCACCCATCCAGGGTACCGACCACACCCAAAGGAGCTTAACTTCACTGATCGGAAACCAGGAGTCGTCTCATCTTAAAAGGTCAATATTAGCACAAACGGACAGTAATATATATAATATATGTATATTATAAAACTTTTTGGTGCAGCTGTGCATGAATTCCGATCGTATAGGGGAAGTCCTTATACGATCAGTATTTATTTGGGTTTGGGTCCTAAGCGTCGAGAGTCTTATCCACTCGGCCATATCTATTTACTGATGGAGGCGTCTGGAACTTCTATTGTATCTTAGAGGTTGACCCTATTTTCCGTGTAAGAAAAGGGCACCAGGGCCAAAAGCAAAAACCTTTAATTTGGAATTGTACTACGTCCTCCTAAATTTTATTATTCCTGATACAATTCTTACCACCAACAGTCCTCTTTTCTTTTATAATAAAATCCAACATGAAATCTTACCTTGTATAATATTAATTGCATTCAAAACCATTTCATGAACGATCGCTATCCAAGCAGCCCTCCATCGTTCTTAACGATGCGTTTTTGTTTTTCTTCTTTCCAACTTGAATTACGACATCCAGTGTAACGAAGATGGCCCGAGATCGCTGCTGTAATTTACAATACTGTATTTTTTTTTAATGAGAACCATCAACAGCTTTTTTTTTATCTTTTAGTCTTTGTTCTTTGTATATGCTGGAGAGGAGGCGAAATGAAAAGCGTCTGTGTTAGATAACATGGCTCTCTTAGGCCTAGTGTTACTCAATACAGAGGAAGGCTGCTTGAGATAGTGATGCTCATGAAATGTTTTCTATGAATTGAATATAATACAAGGTGGATTTCATGAGTGATTTGATTTAAAAAAAGATGTGTGTTGGTGGCAGAACTGTCTCGGGAATGATAGAATTTGGCAGGACGTGAAATGATTCAAATTAAGAGCCATTTGATTTGGCGTTGGTGTCCTTCTTACCCGGAATAAGGCTTGGGAGCGCGACCGTTCAAGAAATGCTTTCTCTGAGTTTAATATAAAACAAGGTGAATTTCAAGCTTGATTTGATTAAGAAAATAGATATACTGGTGGCAGAAGTGTATGGGGAGTAATAAATTTTAGGGAGAAGTAATATAATTGTGTATTTAAGGCGATGTGATTTGGCCATGGTGTCCTTTTTATCCGGAATAGGGGTAATCATTTAGATACAGTAGAAGTTCCAAGACACTTCCATCAGTAAATAGATATGGCCGAGTGGTTAAGACTCTCGACTTGTAAAACCCAGAAGCAAATAAATACTGATCGTATAAGGACTTCCCCTATACGATCGGAATTTATGCACAGCCGCACCAAAAAGTTTTATAATATACATATATTATATTATATAATTACTGTCGGTTTGTGCTAATATTGACCTTTTAAGATGAGACGACTCCTGGTTTCCGATCAGTGAAGTTAAGCTGTTTTGTGTGTGGTCGGTACCCTGGATGGGTGACCTATAACAGAATCATAATTTACGCTCTCCTTCTGGTTCTTTCTTGGATTAGAAGCAACTTTTATATACCTGTATGTCTATATATACTTAATTATTTTGAGAAATTAAGAATGAAAGGGAAAAACAAAAGGTCAATGCGATCTCTTGCTGATGTGAAGGGCGAAGGTTCGAATCCAATAACGGACGCCAATGTTCTTTTCCTTTCATTCTCCATTTTACAAAATACTTATATCTGCATATAAACACATTATATAAGTACCACATTCTCATAATCAAACAAATCAACCCTTTTCACGCAATGTAGAGCATAAAACAGGAATTCAGTAGCGGTCACCCATCCCCCCAAAAAACACCTGAACTTCACGATCGTAAGCCAGGAGTCGTCTCCACTGGAAGCTTCCAAAAAATAATGAATGATAGTAAAGGAAAGCCAATGATTTCCTGGTGATAAAGTGGAACAGTTCAATTGGCGATGTGTGAAGGAGATAAAAGTTGGGTCGTGTTAAGAAACCATCTGCTGAAGAATATTCATCTCCTATTACTAGAATAGTATATATATATATATATATATATATATATATATATATATATATATATATATATGCTATATATATATATATATATATATATATATATATATATATATATATATATATATGTGTGTGTGTGTGTGTGTGTGTGTGTGACTATCCACCCATCCGTTTCGAATCTAGATCAGGTAGCCTAGTGCTATCAGGGGCTCTTGCTTTTCTGCTGTTATTAATGCATCGTCTGCCTCTCGTTCGAATCAGTACAGTATCATATTAACATATATGGCTATATCTACATCTAATGACAATCTTATGATGTGGCTGCATGTTGTACCATGAGCAAAAGTGACCTAGAAATGTTGATTATCCAGTTAGTATTTCATTAGACCTATGCGCCTTATTTCCTTTAATCATTTTGTTTTTGTAGATTGCTAAGTTTTAATGTTAGGTTTATTCTGGCAATCGTACAAATGTTTTAATTATTAACCATTATTGTTCAATTTCCTAAATGCTTTAATTTAATTACCGGAGGTAGTATGCCTGTAATATTCTCGTAAAGCTGTGTAAACGTGATTATCCTTTTATGGTACAACTCTTTAGGAAGTATAGTTTATTCTGCTGCATTTTTCTAAAGAAATTCATCCACGGAATTTCTATCTTTCCTTAATCTTTGTTTCATATTTGCTGGGCAGGAAAGCGAAATTAAAAGCTTCTCTGTTGCATAAACCTGGTACCAGTTAGGCCTACCCCCATTGCAAATTACGTTATCCTAACGTTAGCATAATGTTACGGCAGAACTACACCCAACGTTGGGGACAAACTAAAAACTAACGTTAAAAACGTATGGTTTTTTTTTTTTTTTTTATTTTTTTATTTTTTTACGTTGGCGCAACTTTTGTTCAGTACTTAGCTAACCTTGTGGTAACGTTAACAAAAGTTAGTTCTGTCAACCAACGAACCAAGCAGTAACTATCAGGCAACTTTGTAATTAAATATATATATATATATATATATATATATATAATATATATATATCATAGTAAAATCATTCCTTCGCGTGAATAAATTATTATATAAATTGTTCTCCCTAATTTTATTCCACAAAGTAGAAAAGTCCATATTGAGATGCATATAGTGGCAACTACAGGACAGAGAAAGAGGAACTTCCAAGAACACTATATGCTGTACCAAAGCTCACTCAGCCCCACAGAAAGACAGGGAGTAAGAAGGACACAAGTGCTTTATAAATATTAATGTGGGGCTTTTAAGGAAAAGGGGAAGGCACTAGTGAAAAGGTTGAATGTGTGTATAGTATAAACAAATAGGAGGGGACTGTTGACAGGGGTAAATCATATGAAGTGTAGTAAAGAAAATATTGGGTTGTAGAAGGTTTCAAATAGTTTGAATAGAATGAGGATAGAAGTAGTGGGCACCATTTCCTGATAACTTTGAAGGAGGTGATCGACATTCCATGGAGAGCAGAAAAGTTTTGGGAGCTTAAAAGTGTCAAGATGAGCAAATTAGGAATAAAAAGGTTTGGAATGCCAGTGACTGTTTGACTGTATGAGAGGCTAAAAAGATAACAAATGTGATTGAGCTGAAGTTGAGGTTCTTGGGAACATGGGAAGGAAGGTAGTTTAATCTAGAGTTATGAATAGGTTAGGGAGAGGTGTGAGGGGTGAGGAACAGTCATCTGAGATCAAGGGATGGACATGTGGAAAGAACATAATAATGAATCACTCATACAGTTCAGAAACATAAGCTATTTAAAATGTGTTTCCATAAAAAGAAATGGAAATACAACTAGATATCATAATCACACAATTTGTATATGAATATGGCACGTAGAACCTTTTTATTATTGCACACCTTAGCCTACAAAATCACTTATTATCTATGATGCCTTACTCCCACTCCAAGGGCAGAAAGACCATGAATTCATTGAAATACCAACGATGATATATAAAGTCTACAAATATATTCATAATTCTGTCCAAAGGGTAATACATAATTTTTCAATATCTCAGTTAACTATTCCAAAGGCGTTTGACAAATAAATTTATATATGAGGACAATTAAAGAAAATCACTTAACTTATAAAATGCAGTATATAGTAGTAAAAGCACTTATCAATTTACACAAGAATTCATGAAGAGGGAGCACAAGTCACAAGCAAGTAAAACAGTTTATGGGGTTATGTAACATTTTAGGTGTCAGAAAAGAGGCGGATGGAGAGGCCTCGATCTCCTTTGGTTTTGATCTTGACTTCAACTTCTAAGCCTCCTTCCCCATGTGGTGCAAATTTGAGGATGGCAGGAATAGTGCCATCTATCACGATGTCAGCTTCCTTATCTTGTTTGGGCAGAAATCCTTTGGAAACACCTGAAGAAAAAAAAATTTATATATGAAGTATATGAAGAGAACAATCGTGAGAATAGCAAAACCAAACAAAATTAAAAAATACAATTAATAAATAATGAAAAAGGCAAGGTATAAAGAAAGCAATACGAAAATATATAAAGCCAATTTTAGGAATTACAATCATTCAACCCAGACACAGATCAACATCCATAGCACAACAATCACACAACTCTGACACATTTGTCCCGACACAACAATCAAACATCTTAATAAGTAAAAGGGACTCCAGGGCTCAGGACTATGATGGAGCAATTAACTTTAGTTTTCTGATACCCGCCTTCTGCCTCTCTCAATGTGGAATAGTACATTAAATTCGTGATCATAAGCTTAATATGTCTTAATTATTTGGTGTTAAACAAATTAATATTATTGAATGATATTTAGCTATATTAGTACTTGTAACCTGTTTGTCGTGATTATGGAGGTGATATCAATTTAAGGACTTTAAGGGATCCGGGTTGCCTGGGGAGTTGCATTATGCAGACGACTTGGTATTAATTGTGGAGAGCTAAAAATAAATTCATGAAATGAAAGAATAGACTGGAGTCCAAAAGCGGTTTGTGAGTGAATAATGTAGGTAAAACTGTTTGGTTATGATCAATGTTGTGGGTGAGGGACCATTGTGGTTATTGGAAAGTGGCCTTGTGCTATGTGCAAGAGGGTTAGTAGCAATCAGTGATGGAAAATAGTCTAAAAATATATTTAAATCTTAAATAATGCGCCCCAAAAGTAATTAGGTACCACGAACATTATTTTAAAATTGAATGTAATTAATAATAAATGATAAATAAAATAATAAATACCTACCACGAATGAATCCTTGTAGTCTAGCATCAGACTATTTCCTCTTTCTCTTGATTCCTTCAATGAAAACTCCCCCATCAATTTTTTTGTCATGACCCCTCAGAGGGTCACTGTTCTCTCATCTTTATTTGCAAACACTGAAGCCCAGTTCAGTAACCTGACAAGATAAAATTAAACAATGATTAGAGTAGGCTACAAAAAACAGAGATCCACGATTTGCAAATATAATGAGGGGAGGGTTCAGATAAATCTATGGCAGGTAAATGCAGGTACTACATTCCAGAGTATGTATTTTGTAAACCCTTGAAACGATATCCCATGCAGTATTTAACAGAAACTAATATTAATTTTCCAAAGGAAAAACTTTAGTCATTGTTGTTAAAGGCTCTATAAGGCTGACCTTCATTTTAATTCTGAACGGTGTGTAATTGTATTGGCAACCTGTTTTAGTTTTGTCTTAAACCTTACAAAATAATGTTGTGCATGAATAAAGTAAATGGGTACCCATATATATGTATAATTACCATTGACTTTATATAAGGGCTTTTCTGAGTGTTTTTCACTGTTCCACTTCCTCTTCAGAAATCAGAATGGTGGGGAAAAGCTGGTTTAGATTTTCTCTAGGGTCATCATCAAAATTTCTATCTCTGCTTCCAAGATTTCATCTCTAAACTGGGATGACGCCCTATTAACCTCTTCAATCTCAGATTTTACCAAGTCAGTTTTACTTTCATGGCCTGAAATGTATAATAAACCTAGAATTATAAGAGGGCCATCAAATTAGAAACAGTGCATCTCATTTTATTCTTATCTCTGACGTCCTACTGTACCAGGGAGCTCCCAACTAGGGGATAGGACACGGCAGCACTGGAGTTGGAAAAGGTGACAAGACATTGAGAGATGAGATACAAAACTTTGCAGGCAAAACAAGGCAAAAACTGGCACAGTCCTTCAACTCATGAAAACAGGTTGGGAAGCCTTGTTCAGCAAGTGGACACCTACAGGCCAATGAAAAAAAAGGCCTCTATAGTCTTTGCTTATTCAAAAAGATAAATCAAATAAAAATGTCAGGGTAGATCCTCTTGAAGGTGAATTTGTAATATTACTTACTATCTTAGCATTTACAGATACTTTTTTTACACACTAATATTCACTTTATAGGTATATATATTTCTAACCATTGTTCACTCTCAACAAAGAGCACTAACTCTAGCCCATGACAAGACACAATCATATACCTTCTGCAATCTCTCTTGAAGGTGAAGTACTTGTAGAAGGACCAACAGAGACAAATCTTTGTGAGGACTGAGTAGTACTTGGTGTTTCAGTAGGACCATCAAGAAGACCAATTTCCTCAGAAATAGATAAATGTTCTCTGCATTATCTATTGTATTTAGCCTTAACTACAAGTGTCAACTGTGGAGGAGAGGAAAATCATAGGGATGATAAGATGAGAAGATCGGATAAAGGATAGAAGATAAACGTATAGAACAATTCACTTTTACTATAAGAAAAATGCATAACCATGCCATATATCAAGGTTATTTGCTCCAAACTAACTCTAATAATAATAATAATAATAATAATAATAATAATATGCTGGAAGTAAACCCTCTTTTAAACATATTTTATTAAAAGTGATTGCTGCCTCAGCTGCATTAATTTTATAAAGGTTCTTCTCGATTTTTCTAATTATTGTTTTCTCATTGTTGCTTAAACTGGTGAGCAACGCACCGAAGGTTGACATATCTCAGTTGGGTAATAGTCAAAACGATTGGACTTTTATTGGTAAAAATTCCAGTGGGGGTAGTCAAATTTCGTGACATATCCCATAGAGTTTATTGCTTGTAGAATTGATGTTAAATTCTATTCTTTTCGTGGGGCCGCGACGTTTCGTCTGAATAAACCTCAGACATCCTCTTGGGCGGAGGTGGGTGAAGGACTGAAGTGAGAGGGTGAGTTCGACTGCTTATATTGTGGCGCTGCCTTTTCATTGGCTAGTGAATGGGGAGCTGCATTTTGATTGGCTGCGGGCTGAAGCCAGCTCTCGAGCGCATGCTCAACGGTGTACCGATCTTCTCACCTGCATAACATCATGCCAGGCTTCATTTTGATTGGTCAAAGGCCGTGTGACATCACTGCTGGTATTATACTTGGTATTAATGTCATCTTCGGTGTTATTTTCCTCTTGAATTGGGGCGTTTTCGGGCAGCGATATGGTGAAGTTTGCCGTTACTGGAGTGTTCCTTCACATGCAAGTCGGGAGCAAAAAGGCCTCCTGTGTCGTATTCATGGAGGGCTTTTTCTCCTGGATGAGTAACACTTCCAGAAGGTGCAGACGGCGAGGGTCAGGTGCTCTCCCTATTATCCTGGTGTTGCGGATAATACAGTCGTGGGAAATTGTGCCTCGGTGGGCGATGAGGGCGTGATTCTTGATAGCCCTTTCTTGGGCGTGACAGGAGATTCTCTTCGCAACACGCATGGTAGTCATTCCAATGTGCTTCCAAGGACATCCTCGGGCAGGGCATATGTATTGGTATACTACGTTTGTCTGCCTGAGGGGGTCTCCTGATGGCGGTGAGGGTTTTTTTTTTCATGATTAGGTCTCTTGTTTTCTGGTTTTTATAGTATATTATAAGGTCCACCATCTTGCCTTCTTCGATGAGGAGGATGTTCTCCTTTATGATCATCTTCATCGCCTTCTCCTCCTCACGGTATTGAGAGTGCATGAAGGCCTTATAATATATCTTGATGACTACCATGCGTCTTGCGAAGAGAATTTCCTGTTACCCGCAAGAAGGGGCTATCAAGAATCACGCTCTCATCGCCCACCAAAACACAATTTCCTGCGACTGTACAGGATAATAGGGAGAGCACCCGACCCTCGCCGTCTGTGCCTTCTGGAGGCTTTACTCATCCAGGAGCAAAAGCCCTCCATGAATACGACACAGGAGGCCTTTTTGCTTCCGACCTGCATGCGAAGGAACACTCCAGTAACGGCAAGCTTCACCATATCGCCGCCCGAAAACGTTCCAATTCAAGAGGAAAATAACACCGAAGATGACATTAATACCATGAATAGTACCAGCAGTGATGTCACACAGCCTTTGACCAATCAAAATGAAGCCTGGCATGATGTTATGCAGGTGAGAAGATCGGTACACCTGTTGAGCATGCGCTCGAGAGCTGGCTTCAGCCCGCAGCCAATCAAAATGCAGCTCCCCATTCACTAGCCAATGAAAAGGCAGCGCCACAATATAAGCAGTCGGACTCACCCTCTCACTTCAGTCCTTCACCCACCTCCGCCCAAGAGGATGTCTGAGGTTTATTCAGACGAAACGTCGCGGCTCCACGAAAAGAATAGAATTTAACATCAATTCTACAAGCAATAAACTCTATGGGATATGCCCGAAAATTTGACTACCCCCACTGGAATTTTTTACCAATAAAAGTCCAATCGTTTTGACTATTACCCAATTGAAATATGTCAACCTTTGGTGCGTTGCTCACCAGTTTAAGCAACAATGAGAAAACAATAATTAGAAAAATCGAGAAGAACCTTTATAAAATTAATGCAGCTGAGGCAGCAATCACTTTTAAGAAAATAATAATAATAATAATAATGATTATTAATGATAATAATTAATAATGAAAATGATAATAATAATAATAATAATGATATTAATAATAATAATAACAATAACAAATTAATAATAATAATATAAATAATTTCAGACATATTTACAGTATTTACAAATTTGGCAAAGATTCTTCAATCAAGTCACTACAGTAAAAAAATGTAAAATCCCAAACCCAGGTACAATATTAATCAGAAACAAGTAATGTCCAAGATAGTATGTGCCTATGTGGCTTTCATAGCTAAGCTGTATGCTAGTGAAAAGACACTATTTAACACATACCTGAATAATGGGGCAAGTGAGGCTGTGGATGTGATCTGTCATTTTCCGAAGTCATCATCTGACGTGAGGATAGGATGCTTTCTCTTTGCAATGCTTGTTTGTCTCCTGTTGTTGACCACTTCTTCATGAGTGACCTCAGCATGTCTAGAAGATGGTCTAACTTCTCTTTTGTCAACACCTTTCTCCTGGTCTGAAGCCTCCTGTCCTTTCAGTGATACGCAGTGTGACAGGTTAGGTTAAGCATTATGGGCTAGTGTAAAATTGGCCTAGGCCTATAATATTTGAGGCAATAATAACAAAAGTGACAACTTTAATTAATATTTTATAATAATTCGAAGCATCTTACTTACTGACCATTTTTATACATTCTAGTAACATTCATGACAGAAATTAATTTCTAACCCTCTTTCCTTGAAAATAAGAAAACAACATGGATAGCTTGGTTATTTTTCGGTTTTAAAACACACCCACCTCGTACCTTATTCAGTATATATAAATATATTTATTTTAGATAAAACACAACAAAACATGAAACTTACTCTCAACACACAACGTCTGCAAATGCTTAATAATCGAAGACAAAATTAATATAGATATGGTAAGGCATGAAATTTCTCATATCAAGTAAAGATGACTCAGCAGTTTTTTTCTTCTTCTTTTTGTCTGTAAAAACACAACCTAACCAAACATTTCTTAACCTAGCCTCAATCTAGCCTAATATATAAAAAAGCTTTAACTTACCCTTTCATATACGTTAGGTTAAGAAATTTATGGTTATTTTTTTTTTACCTAAAGAAAAATGAAGAAAACTACTGGGATGGCAGTATCGCAAACCATCAGCAAGGAACATGTACCCGATTAGGCTAATAAGGTGGGAAAAAGGGGGGTGAAGCCCCCCAGCTAGGAGGCTAGTTTTAGTGGAATCAGTTAGGCTAGTACATCCCATCCTTGCATGAAACATGATATTATCTTCCATTATAGATAACCAAATACTTTTTACCAATAAAAAAAATACTTTTTTTTTTCCATCTGTCCATCTGCCTGTGGTGTATGCATATGGTAACACTGCATATTGGGCTTTAGATAGGTTCGCTATGTGTAAGTTTTAGGTAAATAAAAGGATATCTGGGTGTACATTTGCAACTGAAAAGTGTTTCAATAATGTACTGTATGTGAATTACACCGTTAATATTCTAAATAAGATATTGCTATTATTGTTGAAAATGGAACTATCTAAAGCCCGGGACGCAGTGTTACCATACGCAAACACCACAGGTGGGTGGACAAATGGAAAAAAACCATTTGCCCCTATTGACTTACCCTAGTCCTAGATGGGGGCTGCAGCCCCCATATTCCATATCCCCCATATCCCTGCACCTGTAGTTTAGGGTACAAATATTTTACACACAAGACCCCACTGAGTGTTATGCTTGGTACTGTATGGAAAGGAAAAGCTGACTGACTGACTGACTGACTGTCCGATGATTTCATTTCTGAAGGACAAATCCAGCCTATTAATTGACATCTTTGTTCTTTCTTACTTTCGGTGAAAAGGAGATGACGAATTTCCGAAGACTTTCGAAGCATATTAACAATAAACCAAATTGGAAAACAATGGAAAATCAAACGATACCTATATATCGAAATCGATACGGACCTAAACTGCAGGATAAAGATTTACCCAAATGACCAATGACTGCAGTTGTCTCAAATCCACGGCTTCTGTTGTTGTTGTTTGTGGTTTATAAAGGCCTTTAATGCATGTAATAGGTATGCGCTGAATAAAACATATTCCTTACCTGTAAACAACAACAAAATTCCTGCTATAAACACGATGCGCCAGCAACAGCTACTCGTTGTAATTCCCGAAACGTCTTATGCACCAATTCCTGATTTCCTTGATGACTCTACTCTCCTTAATTCTTTCCGATATGAAGGTCTTATATTTATTATTTATGTTCTTGTTCACCATTTGTTTCGTTGCATCAGGACTCTTTTTCTTTAGTTTCTCAAATATCGATTGATAAGCTGCATTTCTTTTGTTTGGTTTTGATCAGGATATTCTTTACTTTTTATATTCAACAGACATTGCTACGATTATAAATCTCGAAGAACCCCGACCAGAACTTTCTATCTATGGAAAGTCTGACATGTTGAACGATATCCTCCTCTGTGCCGTTTCTTGGTAAATGAACATCCTAGTTCACCAAGTCTCGTCGAAGACACCACTCACGGTCAGCATATCAGTTCTGAACGACTTAATCTGAAAAATCCCGACTTGACTGTCATATCGGACCGTGAGTTGTTCATTCAAACCTCAACTGGCAGGTTTGTCGATCCGGCTTGACTGCCGGGCTTGATCAGGTCTGACTTGACTAAAAAACACCCCACTCACATTCAAACTTGCTTAAACCCCGCCCATTTCGATCGGGCATTACAGATCCCATCTGACGTGAGTGGCCGGTCTAAGATATACTTGACTTGACCTGCTTAAGGATCGAACTAAGGATTAATTCGGGGATGTCATCCGATTTCCAATGTCCTCCTGACAGGTTCATATTATTGGTTTGATTGATGATAGCAGACTCCAGCATTTTCCTTTTGTACAGACAGCTACTATGCTTGTATGTAAACTCTTGTAAGATATCCTATGTCCATATTTTACCAGTGATCAGGAGCACAAAAGGAAGTGCTCGAATTATATGGTTGCAATGTTCAGATAGAGTTTTATGGTCCTTTTGTCTTCATATTATCCTGATGAATTACAGTAAAAACACATAATATATATATATATATATATATATATATATATATATATATATATATATATATATATATATATATATATACAATATATTAACAAAGTTACAGCCACGATGGGAAATTGTTTCAATTCTCCTTCGTGGCTGTAACTTTGTTCGCATAATCATCGCGATTTCAAAGTTAACTACTAAATAAAAGTTAGGTGGTCTCAAGATGGTTAACCTTGACTAAAACAGAAATATTTAATTACAGTGGTGTTTCAGATCTCCCAGAAACCGTTTTTGCATTCATGAACTGATTCGGTTTCATTTTCTATACGTAGGTACTATTAGCATTTAGCCTAACAGTTTGAAAAGCATTCACCTTCACCCTCGACAAGCCATTATTACAAGAGATAAAATTCAAGATATTATGAGAAAACAATAATGCTAGATATAGCAATAAGAATACAGTAATACCTCTAGTTTTCTTGGATGATTTTGCATGGGAGTAACGTGCATTTGTGTTTGTTAGGAGAGGTTATTTATGGCTGATGGTGTGCGGGATGGCGGTTGGGATTCTCGTCTGCTGTACTGCTTCTCATTCCCTCAACACACGAAACTTTATTCTTTTGTTATTTTTCGGTCCATAAAAAATGAATTTTGATAAATAAACCATTTAAATTACGATAATAAATGCATGTTATTTTGGCGTAACATTAAGTAGCCTTAGTGAAACTCCAGGTACATTATTCGTATGAGCAAACTTTTGACATTCAATATTGATAAGTAAATTTTTGTTTCCCAGGAGATAAATAATCTGCTTCGCTGGAATTATGGACTACTACAGTAATGTCCTGATCATCATCTTCTGAATAAAATGTCTGTTTCTCTCGAGATCTCTCTCTTATGGATAGAATAGCAAATTACATTTAGTTTTAGGAAGGGACAGAGCTGGAGGAGGTTTTAGTCAATACACATAATATATATATATATATATATATATATATATATATATATATATATATATATATATATATATATATATATATATAATACTATTCCAGTTATTGGGGATGAATATTTTTCAGCAGATGGTTTCTTAACACGACGCAACTTTTAGCTCTTTCACACATCGCCAATTGAACTGTTCCACTTTATCACCAGGAAATCATTGGCTTTCCTTTACTATCATTCATTATTTTTTGGAAGCTTCCAGTGGAGACGACTCCTGGCTTACGATCAGTGAAGTTCAGGTGTTTTGGATGGGTGACCGCTACTGAATTCCTGTTTATGCTCTACCTTGCGTGAAAAGGGTTGATTTGTTTGATTATGAGAATGTGGTACTTATATAATGTGTTTATATGCAGATATAAGTATTTTGTAAAATGGAGAATGAAAGGAAAAGAACATTGGCGTCCGTTATTGGATTCGAACCTTCGCCCTTCTGAACAAGAGATCGCATTGACCTATTGTTTTTCCCTTTCATTCTTAATTTCTCAAAATAATTAATTGTATATATCCATACAGGTAAATAAAAGTTGCTTCTAATCCAAGAAAGAACCAGAAGGAGAGCGTAAATCAAGATTCTGATGGCGGTCACCCATCCAGGGTACCAACCACACCCAAAGCAGCTTAACTTCACTGATCGGAAACCAGGAGTCGTCTCATCTTAAAAGGTCAATATTAGCAAACCGACAGTAATTATAATATAATATATGTATATAAAACTTTTGGTGCGGCTGTGCATAAATTCCGATCGTATAGGGGAAGTCCTTATACGATCAGTATTTATTTGGGTTTGGGTCCTAAGCGTCGAGAGTCTTAACCACTCGGCCATATCTATTTACTGATGGAAGCGTCTTGGAACTTCTACTGTATCTAGAGGTTGACCCTATTCCGTGTAAGAAAGGCACCAGGGCCAAAGCAAATACCCTTAATTTGGAATTGTATTACGTCCTCCTAAATTTTATTATTCCCGATACAATTCTTCCACCAACAGTCCTCTTTTCATAATAAAATCCAGCATGAAATCTACCTTGGATAATATTAATTGCATTAAAACCATTTCATGAACGATCGCTATCCCAAGCAGCCCTTCACCGTCTTAACGATGCGTTTTTGTTTTTCTTCTTTCGAACTTGAATTACGACATCCAGTGTAACGAAGATGGCCCGAAATCGCTGCTGTAATTTACAGTACTATATTTTTTTTAATGAGAACCATCAACAGCTTTGTTTTATCTTTTAGTCTTTGTTCTTTGTATATGCTGGAGAGGAGGCGAAATGAAAAGCGTCTGTGTTAGATAACATGGCTCTCTTAGGCCTAGTGTTACTCAATACTATGGAAGGCTGCTTGAGATAGTGATGCTCATGAAATGTTTTCTATGAATTGAATATAATACAAGGTGGATTTCATGAGTGATTTGATTTAAAAAAAGATGTGTGTTGGTGGCAGAACTGTCTCGGGAATGATAGAATTTGTCAGGACGTGAAATGATTCAAATTAAGAGCGATTTGATTTGGCGTTGATGACCTTCTTACCCGGAATAAGGCTTGGGATAGCGACCGCTCAAGAAATGCTTTCTCTGAGCTTAATATAAAACAAGGTGAATTTCAAGCGTGATTTGATTAAGAAAATAGATATGGTGGTGGCAGAAGTGTATGGGGAGTAATAAATTTTAGGGAGACGTAATATAATTGTAATTTAAGGCGATGTGATTTGGCCATGGTGCCCTTCTTATCCGGAATAGGGGTAATCATTTAGATACAGTAGAAGTTCCAAGACAATTCTATCAGTAAATAGATGTGGCCGAGTGGTTAAGACTCTCAACGCGTAGAACCCAGAAGAGAATTAATACTGATCGTATAAGGACTGCCCCTATACGATCGGAATTTATGCACACGCCGCACCAAAAAGTTTTATAATATACATAAATTATTATAATATAATTACTGTCGGTTTGTGCTAATATTGACCTTTTAAGATGAGACGACTCCTGGTTTCCGATCAGTGAAGTTAAGCTACTTTCGGTGTGGTCGGTACCCTGGATGGGTGACCGTCATCTGAATCATGATTTAGGCTACGCTCTCCTTCTGGTTCTTTCTTGGATTAGAAGCAACTTTAATATACCTGTATGTATATATACACTTAATTATTTTATGAAATTAAGAATGAAAAGAAAAAACAATAGGTCAATGCGACGATCTCTTGCTGATGTGAAGGGCGAAGGTTCGAATCCAATAACGGACGCCAATGTTCTTTTCCTTTCATTCTTCATTTTACAAAATACTTATATCTGCATATAAACATTATATAAGTACCACATTCTCATAATCAAACAAATCAGCCCTTTTCACCAAGTAGAGCATAAACAGAAATTTCGGTAGCAGTCACCCATCCATTAGTTAAAAATATCTTGGCAACATTCATGAACCAAATAGCCATTTATACTATCAGTGGAAGTTCCTGGAATGAAGCAAACAGATAAGGACAAGAAAATACTATGATATATATATATATATATATATATATATATATATGTTAATGTGGTAACAATACGGTACTTAATAACCGTATTGTGTATCAATAGGCCTAATCGGTGCCAAGTTATGAGGCAAAGACGCTTTTAATTTCGCTGTCTGCCCAGCCAATAGAAACAAAGATTTAAAAAATACAGAAATTCTGTTGATGAATCTCACAGAAAAAAAATACAGTAAATTGTACATTATGCTTCCAAAAAGTACCATAAAAGGATAATCACTTTCGTAAAGTTATACGAGAATTCGAGTAACGTTATCACGCTAATTACATGAAAGTATTTGGGAAATACGTGAAATTTAACTTTCATGGTTGATACTAAAAATACTTGTACTATTGCCGGAAAAAAACGAAACATTAAAAGAGGGAAATTAACTTAGCAATCTGCAAAAAGAAAATGATTAAAATAAGCAGCATAGGCCTAATGATGTAATGACTGGATAATAAACATTTTGTAGGTCATTTTTGCTCTAAGTTTATCCCTATGTTAATATATTACTATACTGATCTGAAAAAGAGGGAGAAGACATCGTACTAACAGATTTAAAGCAAAGCTCTTGCTAGCGCAAGCCTGGTTGAATCTAGATGGATAGGTAGATAAAACTGATAACTACATAAGATATACTGTTTGTGTGTGTATATATATATATATATATATATATATATATATATATATATATATATATATATATATGTATGTATATATATATATATATATATATATATATATATATATATATATATATATATATAGTATATTTTATGAAGCTATCAGTACTATCTACCTTTCCATCTAGATTCAACCAGACTTGTGCTAACGCTTTTAATAAGGGTAGTCTCCAGTTTGCACCAGTCTGTAGGGGTGCCGATCGTAAAAATATTTGCCAAAAATACACTAATCAAGACAGGCTAATGAATTTATCAGGCATTATTAGCACTATAATAACGCATATTCTCTGTGAGTTTTATCATCCTACAGGGAAAATAAATGATTTTATGAAAAAAATGTGAAATTCAGGGCCCCTTGTACTGAAGGTTATTTGGTGATCGGTGAGAAACTACAGTCTTGAATAGAAATTCGGTCTTACAGAATGTTGGTATATCCACCTGGAACATGCACATAAAGTATCATCAAAATAGAACAGTAAATAAGCACGTAATAACAAAAAAAAGAGCAACAACTTCAGGTAAGTTCAGCGAAAGCCCCGCCAAAAAATGAGACTATAGCTAGGAAGAAATATTCAGAAAAAATTCAAACCTCGATTTAGGGACAAAACCTTCTGAGAGTTTGTAGTTATTATGTCACTTAATAGCCTAAAACATCTAAAATTTATATTATTTAGGACAATCAAAGAAATAACCCCCCCCCCCCCTTCAAAAAACCGAAAAAACCAAACCAGAGAAAAAGCAAAAAAGCGATTTTTCTTAGGACAAGAAACTTGAAAAATAGTTTAGATACCCGTAAAATGGTTTCTGAGATGAAACTCCTCGTAGGAAACGTAGAAAACGACATCGACCAATTTAGAGAGATATACTATAGTAATATTTGCGATTTCCATATTTATCGGCTGCGCTTTCGCTTCAGTTGTTGCTCTCTTTTTTTTTGTTATTACGTGCTTATTTACTGTTCTATTTTGATAATGATTTATGTGCATATTCCAAGTGGATATACCAACATTCTGTAAGACCGAATTTCTATTCAAGACTGTAGTTTCTCACCGATCACCAAATAACCTTCAGTACAAGGGGCCCTGAATTTCACATTTTTTTCATAAAATCATTTATTTTCCCTGTAGGATGATAAAACTCACAGAGAATATGCGTTATTATAGTGCTAATAATGCCTGATAAATTCATTAGCCTGTCTTGATTAGTGTATTTTTGGCAAATATTTTTACGATCGGCACCCCTCCAAACTGGAGCCTATCCTAAGCTGTCAGCACGGTGACCTAGAAAATGTTGATTATGCAGTCAGTATTTCATTAGGCCTACGCTGCTTATTTTGTTTAATTTTCAATTTTTGCAGATTGCTAAGTTAATTTCCTTCTTTTAATGTTTTGTTTTTTTTTCCTGGGAAATGTACAAATATTTTTATTGTCAACGATGAAAGTTAAGTTTCGCAGTATTTCCCAAATGCTTTTATGTAATTAGCGTGGGTAGTATTTATTCTCGTATAACTGTCTGTATGTGATTTTCCTTTCATGGTTCTTTTTGGAAGAATAACTTTCAGTACTGTATTTTTTTTTCTTTGTGAGATTCATCAACGGAATTTCTATGATTTCTTAATCATTGTTTCTATTTGCTGGACAGGACAGCAAATATAAAATCATCTTTTCTACATAACTTAGCACCGATTAGGCCTATTATTACGCAAATATGGTTATTAAGTACGGTCCTTTGTTACCGCCCTAACATGATAAGGTACTTTCTTGTCCTTATGTGTCCGTTTATCTTTATATATATATATATATATATATATATAATATATATATATATATATATATATATATATATATATATATATAGTGTAAACCGATTGAGATGAAATGCAAAGAGGAATTACAGCAGCGATCACCAGTCATCTTCGTTTGCATTGGACGTCGACATTCAAGATGAAGAGAAGGCAAACAAAAACGCATCGCTAAGACGATGGAAGACTGCTTGAGATGGCGATTGTTCATGACATCCTTTCAATGCGATTAATATAGTATAAGATGGATTTCATGTGTGATTTTCTTACGAAAAGAGATATGTTGATGGTGTAAGTGTCTCGGGAATGATAAAATTTGGCAAAACGTAATATACCTGCAATTTAAGGCGATTTCCTTTGGACCTAGTGCCTTTCTTACCCGGAATAAGGTTAACCTCTAGATACAGTAGGAGTTCCAAGACACTTCCATCAGTAAATAGATATGGCCGAGTGGTAAAAACTCGCGACGACGAGAACCCAAACCCAAATAAATACTGATCCGTATAAGGACTTCCCCTATACGATCGGAATTTATGCAACAGCCGAACCAAAAAGTTTTATAATGTACATATATTATATTATATAATGACTGTCGGTTTTGTTCTAATATTTGACCTTTTAAGATGAGACGGACTCCTGTTAGATCAGTGAAGTTCAGTGCTTTGGGTGTGGTCGGTACCCTGGATGGGTGACCGCCATCAGAATCATGTTTTAGTTCTCCTACTGCTTCTTTCTTTGATTAGAAGCAACTTTTATATACCTGTATGTATATATACACTTAATTATTTTGAGAAATTAAGAATGAAAGGGAAAAAACAATAGGTCAAAGCGATCTCTTGCCGAAGTGAAGGGCGAAGGTTCGAATCCAATAACGGACGCCAATGTTCTTTTCCTTTCATTCTTCATTTTACAAAATACTTATATCTGTATATAAACATATTATATATATACCACATTCTCATAATCAAACAAATCTGCCTATAACGGTCCTTTTCTGCCGTTACTAAAAATTAAATTCCTTTCTTACCAAAGTCTGTTCACAATCACAAGCGAAGTCCACAATCAGTGGAATAGCTCTCAAATAATATCAAAGTGCAAAACTTAATTCATGGGGGAAACGAAACACCACAAAAACACTTCAATTTAATACAAAACATAAAGACAGAAGTTATTCCTGAACCTCGGAATACATATATTAATGAAAACCAGTCAACCTGAAATAGTTATAAAACAACACACTAAGATAGCATAGCAAAGATAGATCCAAAAGGAGAATGGGGTTCAGAGAGGAGAAGGTATTCGGAAAGTAAGAACAACTTATCAATTACAAACTAACTGAACCTAACGGTGGTTTCCCTCCTCCGAAACACTGGAGCTGTGGCCGTGATCTCCCTAATTATATATTTCTGTCCTTCGTAACACTGGAGTTTTAGCCGTGATCTTTTTAAATACTTATAAGTCTCTGCGTCCAGAGACAAAAGTGAGGGAGCGAAGTGGTGAAAGTACGTACATATATTTATGGTACTCGACAGGACCCAGACAGCAGCGATCCTACGTCCACGAGGATGATCCTCCAGAAAACCCAGGACGTCCAAATGAAACTAGTCAATGATCGCCTGAATATTCCAAAAATATCAGTCACTTATACCTTGGCTAAGCGAGAGCCCCTCGACATTTACTGAGCCGAGGGTGAGGCAGGGTGAAGAGTAATCCTTCAAGAATAATAGAACGTCCAAGCAGGCGTTACGTAGCAAATCCAAGTTACCAGGAGTAATAAGGCTCAGAGACCAACTGACTCCTTCAGTCGAAACAATCTCCGACACAGCCACTGTGACAGCACCACTCACTCACAAATATATGAAAAGACAGAATTGTCATTAGTGGCAATTACCAAACAGACAAACCACCGCGGAGGAGGAAAACAAACTAAATGGATAATAATACAGTTCTTATTGTGACGAAGTGCCATTTATCTGGTTACTACACTTACCATTCATCAATTATTACGTCACAAAAGCCAGACACCTGAACCCTCATCACAGGTACTAAACGACTGAATACTCTAAAGCCAACAGTGATCCCTTAACAACTTACCAGTATTGCAGAAAATCAGACCAAGTTCATCAAAACAGCTGTGAGGTAATCTTGTGAGTAATTAAATTAATCAAAGGGCATCACTCCATCAACAACTTTAAAAGTCTAAGTATTTCCCTGATTTCAGAAGTCTAAGTACTTCCCTGGTTCTAAGTCACTTCAAGTTAATTGAAGGAAAACAGATCAATCACCACTCTATATTTCTACCTAACATCAATATAATCAAATGCAAATATACTGGTTAGAAATGAAAACACTTATAAAAATTTTAAATACAAAATTATTTATAGGTGAAATTCACAATATCAGGGAAAATTACTGTTACTTGAAAACAAAGTAAAGTTTAATTAATTCTTGAATCAATTAAGTAAAATTAAATTAAAATTAATTTATCACAAAATTCAAAAAATTAATTCAATCAAAATTCAAAAGTGTTAGGCAATAATTGAAATTTGGAAATTAATTTACAAGTGCTAAACAATAATAAAACTTGAAAAGAATTCTAAGTAAAGGCAAATTAATTCACAAGTGTTAAATTTAATTAAATGTGCAACGATTAATTAATGAAAATAACTAAGTCAATTAAATTGTGAATGCAAATGAAAATACAGAAAAATGTGGAAAATACAAAAATTGCAAAAAGTATTAATCACACAGAATATAAAATAAAAAGACACACTTCAATAAGAAAATGGACAAATGCACAAAAACATAAAAATCACCTCAAATGAATAAACACAAAACACAAAAATTTGCAATGTGTAAAGGTGTAAATCTTTTCACTCAAAACCATCATAACCATCAGATATTATTAGTTTTTACCAAACCTTTGTAACCATCAGTTATTAGTTTTTACCTAACCACTGTTCCTATTAGTTATTAGTTGCAACTAATAAAAATATAACACACTTTACCTTTTGCAACTAATAAAAATATATCACACTTTACCTTTTTGGTATACCAATTTCTTTCTTTCTTTTGCTGCAGCTTGTTTCACACTTTCACAAAACCAGGCGCCATTACACAACAATGTTTGTTCAGATTCCATGAAAAACACTAAATAAACTCTAAGAAATATCAAATCTGAAATTACAAGTTACGAGTGACCATTCAATATGTACGAAATCATTACGTTACTTTAAAATCAAAAGTGCTATGCAATGGAGAGAGAGAGAGAGAGAGAGAGAGAGAGAGAGAGAGAGAGAGAGAGAGATCTGAATGTCTCAAGTATCTAAGATGTATTGAATTCTCTTCCTTTCGGAAGCTGGATAGTGGAGACGACACAAAACGTTTTGGGCAATAATTCTTTCTAGAAGCTTCGAAATCTTAGACAACTTTACAAAGAAATGTGAAATGTGCACGTGGCTTCAAGCAAAGATGAATGTGTATCAAACAAGTCTGCCCAACAGACACGTACCCGACTCGATCGATCAAAGCAGAAGTCCCTTATCATACGTGGTGAAAGAATCCCAAAACACAACGAAGACTCGAGCTCTCTTATCAAACGTGTTGACAGATTTTGAAAAACAACTCTAGCTTTGAACAGACAAAGTAAATCTCTCTCTTTTTACATTCTACGTTATATATTCTTTTTATATGTTATGTTATGCGAAATCTGAACACACATTTAAAACATCCTATCTCTAAGCTTTCTAGGAATCTGAAAAAATGTTGCAAAATTCAATTCTAACATTTTATACAGTCAAAGAGGGGATATATGTATTTTGAAAGTAGCAATATATGATATGATACATAACAAAAACTAGAGTAATAAAATAACTAATTATAAAATATCACAACAAAGTGACAAGCCATTTTCACCCAAGGTAGAGCATAAACAGAAATTCGATAGCAGTCACCTATCCAGGTACTGACCACACCCAAAGCAGCTTAACCTCACTGATCGTAAGCCAGGAGTCACTACCTCTAGAACCCATGGTACCTCTTCTTTGGAGCGCCAATAGTGATGGAAAATTTCTATATTAGAAAATGTCACTAGGCAGTTGAAACCAAAATTCTTTGGAAGCTTTAAATAACAACGAATAATAGTGAAGGAATGACATTGATTTCGTGGTGATAAATTAGAAAAGTTCTGTTAATAAATAAACAAACAAACAAAAATAAACATAAAATAAACAAACAAAAAATAAAATATACACACACATATATATATAAAGAATAATTATCACATCATCGTGATTCATATAGATCATTCGAGCTACAAATGTCCTTTAATATCTAATTCGCTCTACCTCGGGAATTTCCTAGGTAGAGCGAATTAGATATTAAAGGACATTTGTAGCTCGAATGATTATAATACTATATATATATATATATATATATATATATATATAGATATATATATATATAAAAGCGGAATACCACAGGAAAATGATAGTCAGAAATCCACGAATGTTAAAAACAATGTTGATTTTATAAACAAATTGAATAGTTTAGATATGAATTTTGATTTTAATATGGTTAGTTTCGATGTTGTGTGTTTATTTGAAAAGGTGCCTGTAGATGATTTACTTGAATATTTGGAGGATGAATTAGAAACGTCATGACATTCCCTGAACTTTAGCAAAACTCATTAGTCTTATAAGGTTTATGTATCAAAGATAGTAAATTTTGTTTTAAGGGGGTTATTTTTTGTACAAAAGTTTGGCATGGCTATGGGTAATCCCTTATCTCCTGTCCTTAGCAATATTTACATGAAATTTTTTTAGACAAAACTCTTACCAAGAATTTTACCCCAAATACAGTGCTTCACAAACAAGAATAGTGATTGAATTTATCAAAAATAAAAAAAAAAAAAAAGAAATCATGAACTAAAAACGTTGCTCCCTAAAACCTGTAAAAGTATTTTTCGGAAAAAAGAAGTACTAAAACTGTGGTTACGTTTAATAACAAATGCAAAGGTGTGTCTTTTTCCTTGTTCTAAAGTAAATTTCATGTTAGGATGTATGGTATTAAACATATTCTAAAAATAATTAACACTGCCAGAGACTGCTTGAATAAGGCAGAGGTATCATCAACATATCTTCTGTAATATACTGTTTAATGTTCTTCGAGCAATTATTTCAAAATTCTTCCTCCAGATGACCCATAAAAAAGTTTGCAAACAACGGGCCTAATGGGGACCCCAAAGCAACTCACTCGACCTTACTGTAACGAATGCTGCTTATTAAAGATAAAAGCTGAATCTTTCACAGCAAGTTCTAAAAGTTTTAAAAAGTTGTCTATGAAAACACGAAAAACCTCAACATCACTAACAATCTTATTTAACATAACCTCAATGGTTGCAGAAACAAGTAGGTTGGTGAATAAGGACTCAACGTCTAGGCTAGCCATGAATAGTTCACCATCTTGCAACGACACTTGCTGTTGAAAATCAAAATTTTTTTTTTTTTTTAGAGAATTGGGATATAGCATATTCATTTAAATGTTTAACCAGAAGCTTTGCGATATTATAAGCAGGACTGCTGTAGGACGACATTATGGGTCTCATCGGTATCCTATCTTTATATAATATTTTAGGAACTCCATATAATAATGCCAAAAGAGGAACCTGTAACAAATAGTTTATGAAAGACCTCATCATTATTAATCTCATCTAGTTTAAATTTGCTAAGAAAACGGTTGTTTTTGTCATCTATAGTCCTTCTTAACCTTAACACTGATGACAATGAACAATATCAGAGAAATAAAACATGTAAAGTCTTGCCTGCAACCTTATTTAAAGAGGCATCAATAAATGTTCTTTTATTTTTGAATGAACATCGTAGAGTTATCATCAAAAGCTTGGGTGATTTCAAGGGAACCAGAAAATGAACTATATAAAGTATAAGAATTCAAAGGCGAAGTTGTGACAGAATTCCACAATTGCACAAAGACGTCATAGACGTGATAGTTAGAGAGGATGGACTGCAAGATGGAGGATTGGAAGGGAAAAAAGGTAAAGTAAAGAAAAGGCCAAAAACTGCTGGTGTAAGAGCCAAAGGTAACCTCAAGTGATGCCTATAGATAGTTTTCCTATGACTCACAGCAGACAAGCACCTGATAAGCCACCGCCATCTTTTAGGTCAAATTTCCTTGTTATCCCAAGGAATTATGAACGATATCACGAAAAATGGCAAGCAAGGACAATCCACAAACAGAAAATTTGTTACATTGAATCTTTGGAGCCTGCAGTGCGTGAAAGATATATAAAAATAAACTGAAACTTGTAAGTAACAAAGGAATAGTTGCCTTTGTTACAATTTGAGATGCAATTTGATAAATATCCTTCCATAGATTTTAGTGGTAAATGCGATTTTGGACATATGAAATATTATAGTTCATGTGAATTAGATACTGAAAAAAAATCGAATGGGCGAAATGTTGCTCAAATAAAGGTTTTCTGTGAGCGACATGAGAGCACTTTTAGAGACTGATGTCATGGGATTTTTCCACGGCTTTTTGAGACTTTCATTTCTTGTCCTTGTGTGCGTTTGGGACTTCGCTGTCACTTGTTTCAAAGTTGATTTCGCTTTGTAAGTTGTCCGTTGTGACTAGTCCTCCTTTTAATTAATGTTAAATTTACATTTCTTAATTCCAGGCCATATCATAATCGTCCCACCCTTCCAGGGACATAGAGCCTACCCAGTCGGAGGGAAATTTTCGACAACACCAGCCATTTTTTTTATTTTGCTATTTCATATCAGTTTTAACAAATACTTAATTTACTATCCACTACTTCTTCAAGTTTTAAAGATTTGAAGAAAATAACTTTCTAGCGGCTCTAATTCATCTATCATTTAACAGAGACAGCAGTGGCTGTTAATGAATTACTTTGTGATATATTAATTTTATGCCTTAGGATTCTTTAATTATTCACCTTTATATTATTAATTACATTACCAATTAATAACAGTTATCACTAATGAGTGACCTGAGAAGTTGTAACACACGCTTTCCTGTAAAAATTGAATTTTTTTTTATGTAACTGTCCATAGAAATGATAGAAATTTCACCTTTTCAGTCTTTCGGAAATCAACTAACATTGCCTCTTTTGTTCATTACTACTCCAATCACCATCAAAATGTTAAATTCTCTGTTTTTTCTGGGATGTTCTTAAGGGCTCTACGTGTCTGTAGCCCGCAGTTTATTGACGCTGAGATTAAAACTATTTATGATATTGCATTGAAACTTAAATACCCAAGGACTTTTGTAGATGTGGCCTGGAAAAAGAGCTAGAAAAACATTTTATTCAACTAATGACAAACTTGAATTTAGTAAGCATAACATTCTAAAATTACCCTATGATGAAAGGTTTTTAGATATTCCTAGAATTTTAAAGCTTTTTAATATAAATGTTGTTTTCAGTAATATTAATGTCAAGAGTTTAGTAATAAAAAATTCTCCTAAAGATTTTCCAGGCTGCTTATATGAAATTTCTTGCAAAAAGTGTGATAAAGTCTCTTACGGACAGGCCAGTAAATCTCTTTCACAACGTCTCAAACAGCACCAATACTCTGTGAGAACTGGGCAAATATCGAATGCATTATTCGTACATCTGAGAGATTTAGATCATCCTATTAACTGAAGTCAAGCAAGAGCCTTAATCCCATGTAATCACACAGTTAAAAGGAATATCATTGAATCTTGTTTCATCAAGTCAAATAATGGAAATGTTCTAAATTTAAGTCTCGGTTTACTTAAACTTGATGCCTTCATAATGAAAAAGTTGTAGATAAATATAAGCAATAAAATTACTATATTCAGTTTTTACATGTTTTGGACTGTACGGATACTTTGTAGTTTCGGTTAGGGTTAAAACTGTTTAGGTTTGTGACCATGTGATATCCGATAATCCTGGATTATCTCTTAATTTATACCTTTTGACAATTAACCATCTGGTATTCATGATCTTGTTGTGTACCTGAGACCTTTCTCTCCAATTGTATTTCATTCGTTCCTTGACAATGTCATTGTAAAAACGAATGCGCTTGGATTTCTGACTATCATTTTCCTGTGGTATTCGCTTATTTAATGAAGTCACGTGCATCTACTGTGATTTTTAAGCATATATATATATATATATATATATATATATATATATATATATATATATATATATATATATATATATAAGAAGGCCCATAAAACACAATTTCAACATTCCAACTATATATTTCGAGCACTGGTAAAACGTGAACATGGGATATCTTACAAGAGTTTTTATACAAGTATATGTAGGTGTGGCAGTAAGTCTCTATTGGTGACCCGGGAAGGATGGGATTAGAATATTCCCTGGTGATTTCTGGCCTCATTAACTCTCGTCTGGCGACTCGTCCGGTGGTCGGATGTTCTTGGACACCTGCTTGAGGATTAGCTCCTCGTTGGAAGAGTGGTTTTCGCTCTCTGCTACCAATCCGGTTGTCCGAAGTTCGATTCCCGGGTCGGCCAACGCCGAATTAGACGAATTTATTTCTGATGATAGAAATTAATTTCTCGGTATAATGTGGTTCGAATCCCACAATATACTCTAGGTCCCATTGCTAGCCCTTAAACGCCGAAGAGGTATTTTAAAAATCGTCTCCCGTATGCAGTCGGCGTTCGCGAGTGAGCGCCGAAGCTGAAAAAATGTTTTTTTCAAAAAATTCATAGCACGCTTAGTTTTCAAGATTAAGAATTCATTTTTGGCTCCTTATTTTGTCATTGCCTAGAACTAAGTTTAGTATGCAACCATCAGGAAATGGAAAAAAATATCATTATCATATCTAAATATTGGGATATATGACAGCGCGAAAAAAATTTTCATATATAATTGTATACAAATCGCGCTGTGAGCAAAACGGTTAAAGCTAATGAGTTAATTTTTTTTCGTTGTATTGTTCACTAAATTGCAATCATTTTGGTATATAACACATTGTAAAACGATCAAGGCAACACAGAGAAAATATTATCACAAAATGATACATGAATTCGTAACACTCGGACGTAAAAAGAAAGCTGTTTTCAGAAATTCACCATAAATCGAAATATTGTGCTAGAGACTTCCCGTTTGTTGCAATATGAAGGTAATTGATTGAATATTACTAGACTGTAAGTTTTGTAGCTTACAATTGCAGTTTTCGACCATTTCAGTCGAGTTAAAGTTCACCGTAGGACGAATTTTTTCTATTTATCGTTATTTATATGAAATTGTTTCAAAACTGATAAAAGCTACAACCATTGGTTGTTTATTGTTGTATTCTACATGAAATTGCGCACATTTGTATATATAAAACTTCATGTAACGGCTAATTTAAAATGGTGGAAACATTACGACAATCGGACGAAAAAATTTCTGATTTTTTTGGAAGTTACCGCGCGGACGTAAGGAAAAAGTTTATTGCATAAATTCACCATAAATCGAAATATTGTGTTAGAGACTTCCAATTTGTTGCAAAATGAAGGTAAATTACTGAATATTACTAGAATATAAGAGTTTTAGCTTACAATTGCGTTTCTTTACCATTTCGGTAGAGTCAAAGTTGACCGAAGGTTGAAATTTTGGCACTTATCGTTATTTATATGAAAATTATTCAAAACTGATAAAAGCTACAACCATGAGTTGTTTTTGGTTGTATTTTACATGAAATTGCGCACATTTTCATATATAATACTCCATGTAACGGCTAATATAAAATGGTGCAAAAATTATGTCAAAGTGACGAAATAATTTCAGAGATGTGTCACTGATGCTTTTTAGTGCGAGAAGAAAGAAATTCGCGCTTGCGCGCCTGGGTAGCGATTGTAAACAAAACAACGCCTTGATCCGTGAGCTCCCAGCATCCCCCAAGGCGCGTGATTGAAAAGTTTTCGCCTAGTAGGCCTATAACTATTTTTCTGAGAATTTTTAAAAAAACTTTTTTATATCGACATACCATACGTCCAATAGGCACCCAACAGACAATTTATATCGACGTTTAATACGTCCAATCGGCGTTAAAGGGCTAGGTGACCAACTGGTTCCTAGCCACGTCAAAATATCTAACCCTTCGGGCCAGCACTATAGCCCGACAGATCTAAACTGATAGATTGTTTACTTCCTTGAGAAAAACTGTTGCCAGTTCTCTCTTAACCTTTAAATCGTCCCCTTAAGTCCTCAGCCATCTCCCAGGGAGGCAATATTTAGGACAGTACCTAATGAAACTGACCGTATAAATCCTAATCCGTAAACTCGATCCATATTCTATTTGGTTATTACTTTTAAGACTATTTATTGTTATATTTGTTATGACTTATACCCTTAAGTTTTGCATATTATATTACATATTTTATATAATGATCTTTTTCATTAAAAGTAATAAAAATCGGTAATTGCCATTGAGTATGTATGTCTTATGACATTTACTTATAATCTTAGTAGTAGATTACTTCTATTTATTCTTTTTTATTATTTGAATTTTCCGTCTGCTATACTATCTATTTCCTAAACAAGTTTGTAATATTTTGCATTTCATTGCTCTTCAATTCAGGTTTCCCCTCATTTTCATTCATCAAGTTATGATTTACTTAGATTTCATTTCCTTTCACTCACGGTCTGGATCGTGTTATAACTCATAAATCTAATGCGTGTAACAATTTTTACTTTTTATAAGGTTGCTGCACATAAACTCATCATTGGGAGAGAAAAAATTTATTTACAATAATTATCACAGGAATTGTAATAATATGATTCTATACAAAATGTACATTACGAAGAATCTTCGTCGTCAGATGATCTTAGTTTATTATTAACAGCCATCCTTTGCAGCATCGCCTGTTTGCAAGTTTTCGGAATGTTTAACTGCATTTGCCCGTTTCACAGCGTGCTTTCTGTAGGAATGAATTAATTTCCCTACTGACTATTGCTCTCGGTAACCTAAAGCAAGAAATCATTCTTTTTGGCGCTAGAGTTCTCAGCTAGACCGGCAGTGGGGCTTATCCAAAGGGTAGCTTAAGAGATAATTCCTTTAAACTTCATGGTTTAATAGGCTTAGCCCACCTGCATATCGCCTGTCGAAGGTAACGGGAAAAGTGGCAGCGTCTTTTGAAACAGTTGTCACGTTTATAAATGCGATTTCTCATTTTATTTACAAATAAAATAATCACTTATGTGAATGCTTAAGTCCAGCAAAACATGCTAAAAACTTTTAAAACTACCGATTTATTTGATTCATAGTTATAAGTAAGGTAGTATTCATTAAAAACTGGATACTGGTAAAATGTGGCAACAGGGTTTAGATCTGTCGAACTATAGGAAAGCTGCTAATCAGCTCAGTGGTCTGGTAAAACTAAGATATACTTGACTTGACCTGCTTAAGGATCGGCCCAAGGATTAATTCGTCGATGTCATCCGATTTCCAATGTCCTCCTGACAGGTTCATATTATTGGTTTGATTGATGATAGCAGACTCCAGCATTTTCCTTTTGTGCAGACAGCTACTATGCTTGTATGTAAACTCTTGTAAGATATCCTATGTCCATATTTTACCAGTGATCAGGAGCACAGAAGGAAGTGCTCGAATTATATGGTTGCAATGTTCAAATAGTGTTTTATGGTCCTTTTGTCTTCATATTATGCTGATGAATTACAGTAAAAAGACATTATATATATATATATATATATATATATATATATATATATTATTATATATATATATATATATATTATATATTATATTATATATATATATATATATATATATAGAGATATATATATTTATATATATATATATATATATAGAAATCCCTTTCTAAATGATGAGGACGTTACTGTAGAAGTCCAGAATTCCAGCAAAGCAGATTATTTATCTACTTCCACCCAAGACTTAACTTATCAATCTTAAATGTGAAAGTTTTCTCACGCAAACAATGAACATAAGTTTCAAAAAGCTACTTCATGTTCAGCGAAAATATCATGAATCTAATATTGTCATTTAAATTATAATATAATAAAATCTATATTTTCTGGAACGAAAATTAATAATACAATGAAGTCAGTTTATTGAGGGAGGGGAAAGTAGTGTATTTAAAACACACGAGAACACCAACCGCCATCCCGCACACCATCAGCAATAACCTCTCTTATCAAACACAAATGCACGTTACTCTTATGCAAAATCATCCAAGATAACTAGAGATATTACTGTATTGTTATTGCTATATCTAGCATTAATGTTTTCTAATAATATCTATAATATTATCTCTTGGAATAAAGGTTTGTTGAGGGTGAAGGCGAATGCTTTTCAAACTGTTAGGCCAAATGCTAAAGTACACACTCTTACCTACAACTACAAAATGCAACGGAATCAGTTCATGAATCCAGTAACGATTTTCTGTAATAAATGGTTTTGTTGTAGGTAAGATTAAGGGTTAACCATTTTGAGGCCACGTACTTTTAATTAAGGGTAGGCTCCAGTTTGCACCAGTCTGTAGGGGTGCCGATTGTAAAAATATTTGCCAAAAATACACTAATCAAGACAGGTTAATGAAATTTTCAGGCATTATTAGCACAATAACGCATAGTCTCTGTGAGTTTTATCATCCTACAGGGAAAATAAATGATTTTATGAAAAAAAATGTGAAACTCAGTGTCCCTTGTACAAGGGACACTGACACAGTCTTGAATTGAAATTCGGTCTTACAGAATGTTGGTATATCCACCTGGAACATGCACATAAAGTATTATCAAAATAGAACAGTAAATAAGCACGTAATAACAAAAAAAAAGAGCACAACTTCAGCGAAAGCCACGCCGATAAATGAGATAATAGCTAGGAAGAAATATTCAGAAAAAATTCAAACCTCGATTTAGGGACAAAACCTTCTGAGAGTTTGTAGTTATTATGTCACTTGATAGCCTAAAACATCTAAAAATTATATTATTTAGAACAATCAAAGAAATAATGCCCCCCCTCCTCCCGAAAAAAAATCAAACCAGAGAAAAAGCGAAAAAGCTATTTTTTCTTAGGACAAGAAATTTGAAAAATTAGTTTAGATACCCCTAAAGTTGTTTTCTGTGATGAAACTAATCTTAGGAAACGTAGAAAACGACATCGACTAATTTTTGAGAGATATACTATAATATTTGCGATTTCCATATTTATGGCCGGGGCATTTGCTTTAGTTGTTGCTCTTTTTTTTTGTTATTACGTGCTTATTTACTGTTCTATTTTGATAATAATTTATGTGCATGTTCCAGGTGGATATACCAACATTCTGTAAGACCGAATTTCAATTCAAGACTGTAGTTTTCTCACCGACCACCAGTGTCCCTTGTACAAGGGACACTGAGTTTCACATTTTTTTTTCATAAAATCATTTATTTTCCCTGTAGGATGATAAAACTCACAGTGAATATGCGTTATTATAGTGCTAATAATGCCTGATAATTTCATTAGCCTGTCTTGATTAGTGTATTTTTGGCAAATATTTTCTACGATCGGCACCCCTACAAACTGGAGACTATTTAATAATTAGTTAACATTGAAATCGATCGCGCAAGGAAGGAACAAAAAATGCGGTAAAAACCGATGAATGGAACGATTAAAAAGGAAGATTTGATGTAACCACTGGAAGATGATTATGATGTATGTATGGATCGGGTAGATACAGTCACCAAGTGCCACATGAATACTTTATTGAGTAACATTCAGCCTGTAAACAAGTTTCCAAATTAAAACAAACCTCCAAATTGTAAACAGACACTTAAAATGTAATCCTAATAAAATATGCAAAACAACACAGCAATATTCGTAAAATCAAATACAAACATACAGTATATCCCACTATAACATTGCCAAATTCATCATAAATATAAGCACATATGATTAATCAATACAGTAACTTACACCTTGGCGCTCCATATCAAACTCCCACACATGCTTAACCGGTGCAATGCTGGCCATACACCTCTGCCAGTACACTCTGGACGTATTACCTCTACAAATAAACAAAAACAGAAATCAGCCTACATTTGCACACCAGGCTAGGAGGCCAACCGACACCTGTCAACACACACACATATACAATTATAAATAATTATGATTACATCATACACTCCCCCCACCATAACTCAACATTCACCACGCTCTTCAACAGGAAGTAAAACTATCAGTCTATGAGCGGACCGTTTAATTAACATATCGGTTTGACCTTTGTACTGTGGACCTGGTTTATGCACTTTATACCTCAAGGTTACATCTCGTACATGACCATCACTTCCAGGTACAGCTACGGCAACTTCAGCCATTTTCCCATGCACCCTTTACAATATTGTTTTCCTGTATAAGTACAATATCACCTGGTCTTAAATTCCTACGCTGAGTATGCCATTTTTGCCTAACTAAAAGTGAAGAAAAATAATCTCGATGCCACCTCTTCCAAAAAGAATTTACAATCTTCTGCATAAACTGAAAACTTTGCCTTGGATTATTACTTTCATCTCATAATCCACTTGGGACTCTGATACCTGTATGACCTAAGAGCAAGTCATTAGGGCAAAGATAAATGCCCAAACTGGGATCAAACCCTGGTTTGAGACCAATTGGACGGCTATTCATTAAATTAGCAATCTCAAACATACAAGTCTGAAGCTCACTCCATGAAAGAATATTAGTACCAACAGACATCATAATACATCTCTTTACAGACTTTATCAGAGATTCGCTGCACCCATTCTCCCATGGAGCATCTGCCAGACTTGTTGAATGTCCAAACTCATTCCCGAAAACACTACCAACTCTAAAATTTGTGTCATATTCCAGTTCCTGGCCATAGTTCGCAATTCTTTGTTACCTGCTACTAACTGTGTGCCTCCATCTGAATGCATACGCTTTGGAAATCCTCTTATGGCGACAAACCTACGTAATGTCATTAAAAAATTCTCTGTATCATAACCCTCTGCTAAATCTAAGTACACAGCTCTACCCACCATACAATTAAAGATTATCCCATAAACCCTTTTTCTAGTGCGCCTTTTGACCATGTCTTTCACAATAAATGGTCCGAACAAATCAATAGCTGTATTAAAAAAGGGTGGGGCGGGTTGAAGTCTCTCAGATGGACACTGACCCATGCATTGCTCTTCAGTCTTCTTAGCCAATTTACAACAAATGACACACCGAGCCTTCACTGACTTTATAAGTTTCCTGGCTCCAGGCACCCAAAACTTGGATTGCAATTTGGCTAAGGTTACCTCTACACCAGCATGATCTATCTCATGGATGTGTTTAACATACAATCTTGTGAATGAATGCCTAACAGGTAACAATACAAATGTACTCCTGTTCCAATTATCCTTCAGCCATACTGAAATCCTTTGACCAACACATATTAAACCTTCCTCATTCATCACAGCTCCAAGTCTCTCATATCTCTTTTCCCAGTCAACAGCTATAGTCTTCTGGACCCACCCCACCCATATATCCTCTGCTACTTTCAGATCATCTGAGTGAGGAACTAAAAAGACACCTTTAAATGACCTCAACCTAACTGCCTTCAAAACTCTAGCAGTCACTCTTAAAAGCTTACTGTAACTACCATATCTATTTACAGCAATTGATAAACAGTATTATCCCTATATAGATTACTTTACAATTTTGACTGGAGCAATATTCTGGTAGTTCGAGATCATTTGACTGACTGATGGGCCATTCACTAACAGGTAAACACATAAATGGGGGTCCATTCTGCCATAAAGAATCAGAATCTAAAAGCATAGGGTGTGTAGGCCTTGTAGTTAAGTCTGCTGGATTATTTCCTGAGGATGTCCAAAACAATTCAACAGATTTTGATTTAGTTTGAATTTCTGCTACTCTAGTAGCGACAAAAATATTAAAACTGCTTGACTTATTACAAATTTGTGCTCTGACAATAGATGAATCAATAATATGTATGACTGACTCAAGTTCAATGTCTATTTCCTTCTCAATCACAGTCCTCAACCGGCAGGCCAACACAGCCCCATACAACTCTAACCGTGGGATGGTGAGCTGTCGAGTAGGAGCAATCCTATTCTTTGCCATCAAGAGTTTGCTTACAAAGGGTCCTTCCCTCACTTTCCAACACAAGTACGCACAGGCTCCATAAGCTAACTTACTTGCATCTGCAAAAATGACTAAATCAGGCTTACCAACGGCGTCTTTAGGCTTCACACATCTATGGAACGTCAAAGTTTCTAACTCATACATTTCTTTGAAATAACTTTCTCCATCTTTCATACTATACTGTGGCATTGCTTCATCCCAATCTAATCTTCGCTCCTTTTCACTGATGGTGGTTAGTAAATCGCGCATAAGCAACTTTGCTTTCAAGGTGAATGGCACAATGAACCCAAGGGGATCATATACCGAAGCAGTTTGACTGAGTACCATCCTTCGATTTAACGTATTTGGGAGTTTCTCATCGATTTCTGATTTCTTTATGGGTGGCTCCATTCGAATATTTTTTACTTTCTTAGAGAAATTTATCTTTATCACATAGAAAAACAGGTCCTCCTTAGGATTCCAGTTCAACCCCAGTACCTTTTCCTTATCAGTTTTCAAGATGTTAAGAAAATTATCTTCTGGACTCTCACCTGACATAACCCAGTGCTTGATCTGAAATCCTCCCCGAGATAATATTGCATTAGCTTCTACAATATTTCTCTTAGCCCTTTCAACCGTCGATACACTTGACAGTATATCATCAACATACGAGTTGCGATTGATCAACTCTGCAGTTAGGGGAAAGGATTCATCCATCTCGGTGGTTTTACGTAAGGCCATCATTGCTATTATGCCACTAGGTCTATCACCAAAGGTCACAGTAGTAAGCACATAGTGATCTGGCTCTCTGTCAGTTTCTAAGTCCGCCACAAAAACCTATGAGTATGTTGATCAAGTTCTGAAATTCGTACAGAGTTGTACATTTTCTTAATATCTGCTACGAAGGCCACAGCATGTTGCCTAAAACGTATCAGTATAGCAATCATGTTGTTTAGCACATCAGGGCCCTTTGCAAAGTAATCATTGAGTACGTGACCAAGGTAAGAGGAAGAAGAGTTGAACACAATTCTCAAAGGGGTAGAAACTGAGTCTGGCTTGTGGACTTCATGGTGGGGCAAGTAGTGAACGGGACCATTATAATTACTTATCTCATCTATGTTCAATTTTCTAGCAACTTCCCTATGAACCATATCTAAAATCTGATCATTATATTTTTTAGAGTAATCGCTCCCGAGCTTTATTAACCTTCGTTCAGTAGATTTTAGTCTTCCATATGCAAGGGAAACATTATTAGGGAGTTTGTTAGGATCCTTAATCCATGGATAGCTTGCAATCCAACACCCATTTATTGAATCATAATAAATTAAGTCCTTCTTCTATCTGTTTTAATTCCATTTCCTCCTTCAAGCTATGTTCCCCACTCAATGAACCCTTCCCACATTTACAACCACTACATTTAGGTATACATGAAGTTCCAAAATTTTCAACTGAAAAAAAAATCTTCTAACTGTTTTTGAGAGGTTCTCACTGTATCGTGGTATGATGTCATTGACCTCAGAGCTACAGTCATGTGGCTAATCCTTACCGTTAAGACACTATTAGTACCCATATTCTTATTCATAACTGGATATGAACCTCTTACACACATTCCAAAATTGTTTTGCATTAGCTGTAAGGTATCAATGGTTCTAACCACTTGAGGTATCATGCTACTGTGATCCACGCCAATTAACAAATCTACCTTGCCTGTTGGCCGACAAATTTTCCACTCCTCTACAACAAATAATTTAGCTATCAATGTGGTGTCAAATTCTGCAATGTCAGATGTAATTTCATTGATACCACAAGCTTCAATAGTCCATTCAGTACCAGTCAAATCAGTAATTGGCACATTATAAACTTTACTGTCAAACAGCTCAGTGCTATTTCCAACTTTAGTTACAGTGAGACTTCATCTTTACCTCTCAAACCCAACTTGTTTGCCATCGATGCGTAATCATGGTTAAATTTGAACCTGAATCCCACAATGTTGCCACCTTTTGCCCTTTACTCTGCATATGTCCAATCATCAACAATACTCCCTCCCTCGACAATAAGTTATTTGACCCTCCCTGTACTCGACTGGTGAAATAATTTTGTACAAACAAAGAATGGAGAATAGGGTGGTGACGTCTGCCGCATACTTCATTATTTTGATCTTTAATATGACATAACTCTCTGTTCAAACAGTCCACTACTGACATGTCCCTTTCGTAAGCAGATGAAGCATACTCTATTGCTTTTTAACAGCTCATATTTAGATTTATTATCCAAGTGCTGAAACCCTGAACAATCCAAAATGCTATGGGAAGCTGTACCATGAAACCAACAGTTCTTATTAATGTTAGGTGACATGTTAGGTCTACTCCTAGCTTGATTTGATAAGTTTGAAGCAATTTGGTTCATGTTTACAATACATTCATTTAATTGTTGTTGTTGCGACTCTTGGTTTTCTCTTAACTGCTTAATTGCTTCATTCAAATTATCTGTATAACAGTGATCCTCATGAGTCGCACTGTGCACTGCTGCCCTATCAGTGGTTGTACTTGACCTCACTCCTTCCTGCACATACTCTATTACCTTCCTTTCTTTTTCTAAAAATTCTAATAATTTTCCAATTCCCTTCTCACTTTGGGACTCACTAGCTTTTAAACCCATTCCCTTTTCAATGTTGGGGGTAAGAGCTTTTCTACTAAGCTAATTACAGTAGTGTTATTCATTTCTGATTTAAGATCTAGCTTACACATATCAAGCCATCCCCTCTCCATAGTATTCACCAATTCCACAAGTTTTTTGTTGTTGCCTTCTGGCACAGGCTTAAGGGCTCTTATCTCACACAAAACAGAGTCCACCACCTTTGTTACATTTCCAAATTTTTCATCAAGTCTGGGGAACCATCCATCTTATGGAAATCATCATCAACCCCAAGTACCACTTTCAAGGCTTCGCCTAACAAACACTGCTTAAGGACATATGGATCCTCCCCATAGTTCTTAATCATTAATCTGACAAAGTCCTTTCTAAAGGATGGGTACAGTCTTATTTGTCCGTCAAATCTAGGAGGTTCAAGCTTCTTAACTATAAAACTTTGTGTTGTCTGTTTTTGCTTACCCTTTTCACTGTCTATTTTTGCAAGTATTTGAGAATGTGCCTTACATTTCAACCTATACACTTCAATTATATAATCCTCAGCCGATTCTAATAGGCTAACATAATTCTCATGAGACTCATCAATGCACGAAATAAAATCATCATTAGCCTTTTCTAACCTCTTATAGGCTTCACAGACCTCATCAAATGCAGGCTTCAAAATCTCTGTCGAGTCGTCTTGCTTCACAATCTCGTCGAACAGTTTCAGGGTTCGGTTGAATTTCCTCCTCTCCGATGTACGCACTGTCTTGGCTCGATCCATCTTGACTAGCAGGGATGTGTAGAATGTCCAATCAAGTTCCCTCAACCATGGATAGCAGGTGCTGAATTGTATGGATCGGGTAGATACAGTCACCAAGTGCCACATGAATACTTTATTGAGTAACATTCAGCCTGTAAACAAGTTTCCAAATTAAAACAAACCTCCAAATTGTAAACAGACACTTAAAATGTAATCCTAATAAAATATGCAAAACAACACAGCAATATTCGTAAAATCAAATATAAAATGTAAGCAGTCCATTGTACCCAACACAGCAATAACACTAACTCCATTACAAATACAAACATACAGTATATCCCACTATAACATTGCCAAATTCATCATAAATATAAGCACATATGATTAATCAATACAGTAACTTACACCTTGGCGCTCCATATCAAACTCCCACACATGCTTAACCGGTGCAATGCTGGCCATACACCTCTGCCAGTACACTCTGGACGTATTACCTCTACAAATAAACAAAAACAGAAATCAGCCTACATTTGCACACCAGGCTAGGAGGCCAACCGACACCTGTCAACACACACACATATACAATTATAAATAATTATGATTACATCATACAATGTAAATGAATCTGGTGTCATCGATATAAGTTTGCATTCGTGGAAGCACTATTTTTATGTCTAGCGAAAGGGACTTGATTAGTATCTGGTGGCTGGTTGTAACTACTGGGTTCATTCACCGGACACGCAAGAGGTTATCTTAATTAATTAATCACTAAGCAAAAATCTTAGTGATCAAGTCCACAGGAGGATGGACGAAAGCTTTAAGCTTTGTATATATTTCCATAAATATATTATATCTAGATAAACAAGGACATTACTGTGGATCCCTCTATTGATTTCTTAGAAGCATGGTACACTGTTTATATATATATATATATATATATATATATATATATAGATATATATATAATATATATCTATATATATATATATATATATATATATATATATATATATACGTATATTATAGTGTGCAGCTTAAGTTTATTGACTAAAACACACTTAAGCTCTGTCCCTTTCGAAGTGTAAACGTAATTCGCCATTCTATCGAAAAAAGAGAGACGTCGAGAGAAACAGACATTATATTCAAAGGATGATGATCAGGACGTTTCTGTTTAGTCCACAATTCAGCAAAGCAGTTATTTATCTCCTGCTACACAAAACTTGACTGATAAATTTTAACTGTCCAAGTTTGCTCATTCGAATAAGGACCCTCAAGTTCCAATAAAGCTACTTCATGTTAAGGGAAAATAACTTGTATTTCATATACGCTGCCATTTAAATTAAACAATAAATTTCTTATTTTCTCTCTCTCAACTGAGGGAGTGGGAAGCAGTGTCAGCAGACGAGAATACCAATCGCCATCCCCCACAACCTCAGCCATAACCTCCCCTAACAAACATTCATGCACATTAGTTCCAGGCAAAATCATTCATGAATACTATACATATTACTGTATTGTTATTGCTATATCTAGCAATAACATTTACTCATAGTATCTTGAATATTATCTGTGCTTATATGGGTAGTATATAAGTGTATATATAAATACAGGTATATAAAATTGGTTTCTGATCCAAGAAAGAACCAGAAGTATAGATAAAACACGATTCTGATGGCGGTCACCCATCCAGGGTACCAACCACACCCAAAGCAGCTTAACTTCACTGATCGGAAACCAGGAGTCGTCTCGTCTTAAAAGGTCAATATTCGCACAAACCGACAGTAATTATATAATATAATATATGTATATTATAAAACTTTTTTGGTGCGGCTGTGCATAAATTCCGAACGTATAGGGGAAATCCTTATACGATCAGTATTTATTTGGATTTGGGTCCTACGAGTCTAGAAACTTAACCACCCGGCCATATCTATTTACTAATGGGAACGTCTTGGAACTGCTACTGTATCTAGAGGTTGACCCTATTCCGTGTAAGAAAGGCACCAGGGCCAAAGCAAAAACCTTTAATTTGGAATTGTATTACGTCCTCCTAAATTTTATTATTCCCGATACAATTCTTCCACCAACAGTCCTCTTTTCATGATAAAATCCAGCATGAAATCTACCTTGGATAATATTAATTGCATTCAAACCATTTCATGAACGACCGCTATTGCAAGCAGCCCTCCATCGTCTTAACGATGCGTTTTTGTTTTTCTTCTTTCCAACTTGAATACGACATCCAGTGTAACGAAGATGGCCCGAGATCGCTGCTGTAATTTACAATACTGTATTTTTTTATGAGAATCAACAGTTTTTTTTTTTTATCTTTTAGTCTTTGTTCTTTGTATATGCTGGAGAGGAGGCGAAATGAAAAGCGTCTGTGTTAGATAACATGGCTCTCTTAGGCCTAGTATTACTCAAGACTATGGAAGGCTGCTTGAGATAGTGATGCTCATGAAATGTTTTCTATGAATTGAATATAATACAAGATGGATTTCATGAGTGATTTTATTAAAAAAAGATTGTTGGTGGCAGAACTCCTTGGAATGTTAGAATTTGGCAGGACATGAAATGATTCAAATTAGAGCGATTTGATTTGGCGTTGGTGTCCTTCTTACCCGGAATAAGGCTTGGGATAGCGATCGTTCAAGAAATGCTTTCTCTGAGTTGAATATAAAACAAGGTGAATTTCAAGCGTGATTTGATTAAGAAAATAGATATGCTGGTGGCAGAAGTGTATGGGGAGTAATAAATTTTTGGGAGACGTAATATAATTGTAATTTAAGGCGATGTGATTTGGCCATGGTGCCCTTCTTATCCGGATTAGGGGTAATCATTTAGATACAGTAGAAGTTCTAAGACTCATCTATCAGTAAATATGTATGGCCGAGTGGTAGAAATTCGCGACGAGAACCCAGAAGAGAGTAAATACTGATCGTATAAGGACTTCCCCTATACGATCGGAATTTATGCACAGCCGCACCAAAAAGTTTTATAATATACATATATTATATTATATAATTACTGTCGGTTTGTGCTAATATTGACCTTTTAAGATGAGACGACTCCTGGTTTCCGATCAGTGAAGTAAAGCTGCTTTGGGTGTGGTCGGTACCCTGGATGGGTGACCACCATCAGAATCCTGATTTACGCTTAACTTCTGGTTCTTTCTTGGATTAGAAGCAAATTTCATATACCTGTATGTATATATACACTTAATTATTTTGTGAAATTAAGAATGAAAGGAAAAAACAATAGGTCAATACGATCTCTCGCTGATGTGAAGAGCGAAGGTTCGAATCCAATAACGGACGCCAATGTTCTTTTCCTTTCATTCTTCATTTTACAAAATACTTATATCTGCATATAAACACATTATATATGTATCATATTCTCATAATCAAACAAATCAGCCCTTTTCACCCAAGGTAGAGCATAAACGGAAATTCGGTAGCAGTCACCCATCCATTAGTTAAAAAAATCTTGGCAACATTTATGAACCAAATATCCATTTTTACTATCAGTGGAAGTTCCTGGAATGAAGCAAACAGATAAGGACAAGAAAATACTATGATATATATATATATATATAATATATATATATATATATATAGTATATATATATATATATATATATATATATATATATATATATATGATTACACACACACACACACACACACATATATATATATATATATATATATATATATATATATATATATATATATATATATATATATATATATATATATGTAATCATGTTAATGTGGTAACAATACGGTACTTAATAACCGTATTGTGTATCAATAGGCTTAATCGGTGCCAAGTTATGTAGCAAAGACGCTTTTAATTTCGCTGTCTGCCTAGCCAATAGAAACAAAAATTTTAAAAATACAGAAATTCTGTTGATGAATCTCACAAAAAAAATACAGTAAATTGTACATTATGCTTCCAAAAAGTACCATAAAAGGATAATCACTTTCGTAAAGTTATACGAGAATTCGTGTAACGTTATCACGCTATTTACATGAAGGCATTTGGGAAATACGTGAAATTTAACTTTCATGGTTGATACTAAAAATACTTGTACTATTGCCGGAAAAAACGAAACATTAAAAGAAGGAAATTAACTGAGCAGTCTACAAAAAGAAAATGATTAAAATAAGCAGCATAGGCCTAATGATGTAATGACTGGATAATAAACATTTTGTAGGTCATTTTTGCTCCTTGATATACCCCTATGTTAATATAATACTATAATGATCTGAACGAGAGGGAGAAGACATCGTACTAACAGATTTAAAGCAAAGCTCTTGCTAGCGCAAGCCTGGTTGAATCTAGATGGATAGGTAGATAGTACTGATAACTACATAAGATATACTGTGTTTTATATATATATATATATATATATATATATATATATGATATATATATATATATATAGTATATTTTATGAAGCTATCAGTATTATCTACCTGTCCATCTAGATTCAACTAGACTTGTGCTAACGCTTTTAAGCTGTCAGCACGGTGACCTAGAAAATGTTGATTATGCAGTGGCAGTTTCATTAGGCCTACGCTGCTTATTTGTTTAATTTTCTTTTTGCAAATTTCTAAGTTAATTTCCTTCTTTTAATGTTTCGTTTTTTTCCTGGGAATGTAAAAATATTTTTATTGTCAACGATGAAAGTTAAGTTTCGCAGTATTTCCCAAATGCTTTCATGTAATTAGCGTGGGTAGTATTATTCTCGTATAACTGTCCTGAAGTGATTTGCCTTTCATGGTTCTTTTTGGAAGCATAACTTTCAGTACTGTATTTTTTTTCTTTGTGAGATTCATCAACGGAATTTCTATAATTTCTTAATTATTGTTTCTATTTGCTGGACAGGACAGCAAATTTAAAATAATCTTTTCTACATAACTTGGCACCGATTAGGTCTATTATTACACAAATATGGTTATTAAGTACGGTCCTTTGTTACCGCCCTAACATGATAAGGTACTTTCTTGTCCTTATGTGTCCTTTTACCTTTATGTATATATATATATATATATATATATATATATATATATATATATATATATATATATATATATATATAAGATCTCTTTACTGTAATACAACAGCGTAATATGAAGACAAAAGGACCATAAAACGCTATTTGAACATTGCAACCATATAATTCGAGCACTTCCTTCTGTGCTCCTGATCATTGGTAAAATATGGACATAGGATATCTTACAAGAGTTTACATACAAGCATAGTAGCTGTCTGTACAAAAGGAAGATGCTGGAGTCTGCTATCATCAATCAAACCAATAATATGAACCTGTCAGGAGGACATTGGAAATCGGATGACATCGACAAGTTAATCCTTAGGCCGATCCTCAAGCAGGTTAAGTAAATATCTTAGTTTCACCAGACCACTGAGCTGATTAGCAGCTTTCCTAGTGCTGGCCCGAAGGATTAGATATTTTGATGTGGCTAGGAACCAGTTGGTCACCTAACAACGGGACCTACAGTTTATTGTGGGATCCCAACCATATTATACCGAGAAATGAATTTCTATCACCAGAAATATATTCGTCTACTTCCGCGTTGGCCGAGCCGGGAATCGAACTTCGGACCACCGGATTGGTAGCAGAGTGCGAAAACCACTCGTCCAACGAGGAGCTAATCCTCAAGCAGGTGTCCAAGAACATCCGACCACCGGACGAGTCGCCAGACGAGAGTTAATGAGGCCAGAAATCACCAGGGAATATTCTAATCCCATCCTTCCTGGGTCACCAATAGAGACTTACTGCCACACCTAAATATACTTGTATATAAACTCTTGTAAGATATCCCTTGTTCACGTTTTACCAGTGCTCGAAGTATATAGTTGTAATGCCCAATTAGTGTTTTATGGTCCTTCTTATATATATATATATATATATATATATATATATATATAATCATAATATAAATATATATATATATATATGTGTGTGTGTGTGTGTGTGTGTGTGTGTGTTTGTTTGTTTATTTGTTTGTTTGTTTATTTATTTATTTTAACAGAACTTTTCCAATTTATCACAACGAAATCAATGTCATTCCTTTACTATTATTCGTTGTTATTTAAAGCTTCCAAAGAATTTTGGTTTCAACTGCCTAGTGACATTTTCTAAGGTAGAAATTTTCCATCACTATTGGCGCTCAAAGAAGAGAGTACCATGGTCTAGAGGAGACGACTCCTGGCTTACGATCAGTGAGGTTAAGCTGCTTTGGGTGTGGTCAGTACCTGGATGGGTGACTGCTACCGAATTTCTGTTTATACTCTACCTTGTGTGAAAAAGGCTGATTTGTTTGATTATGAGAATATGGTACATATATAATGTGTTTATATGCAGATATAAGTATTTTGTAAAATGAAGAATGAAAGGAAAAGAACATTGGCGTCCGTTATTGGATTCGAACCTTCGCCCTTCACATCAGCAAGAGATCGCATTGACCTATTGTTTTTACCTTTCATTCTTAATTTCTCAAAATAATTAAGTGTATATATACATACAGGTATATAAAATTTGCTTCTGATCCAAGAAAGAACCAGAAGGAGAGCGTAAATCATGATTCTGATGGTGGTCACCCATCCAGGGTACTGACCACACCCAAAGCAGCTTAACTTCACTGATCGGAAACCAGGAGTCGTCTCATCTTAAAAGGTCAATATTAGCACAAACCGACAGTAATTATGTAATATAATATATGTATATTATAAAAATTTTTGGTGCGGCTGTGCATAAATTCCGATCGTATAGGGGAAGTCCTTATACGATCAGTATTTATTCGCTTTTGGGTCCTAAGCGTCGAGAGTCTTAACCACTCGGCCATATTTATTTACTGCTGGAAGTGTCTTGGAACTTCTACTGTATCTAAATAATTACCCCTATTCCGGATAAGAAGGGCACCATGGCCAAATGAAATCGCCTTAAATTGCAATTATATCACATCCTGCCAAATTTTATTGTTCATACGACACTTCTGCCACCAACTCATCTCTTTTCATAATCAAATCACGCTTGAAATCCACCTTCTTTTATATTAAATGCGTAGATAGCCTTTCGTGAACGATCGCTATCACAAGCCCTATTCCGGGTAAGGAGGGCACAAGGATCAAATGAAATCGCCTTTAATTGCAATTATATTACGTCTCGCCAAAATATATTACTCCCCAGACACTTCTGCCACCAACACATGTCTTTTCGTCATAAAATCTTTCATGAAATCCTCCTGGTATTCTTTTAAACTCATAGAAAGCATTCACAGACAATCGCCATCCCAAGCAGCCTTCCATCGTCTTAGCGATGCGATTTTGTTTTCCATCTCAACATTACGACGTCTAATGTTAACGAAGATGGCTTGTAATCGCTGCTGCTTTTCATTTCAGTCGGTTTACACTATATAGTATATATATATATATATATATATATATATATATATATATATATATATATATAAATGTGTGTGTGTTTGTACTATCCACCCATCCGTTTCGAGTCTAGACTCAGGTAGCCTAGTGCTATCAGGGGCTCTTGCTTTTCTGCTGTTATTAATGCATCGTCTTCCTCTCGTTCGAATCAGTACAGTATTATATTAACATATATGGCTATATCTACATCTAATGACAATCTCATGATGTTGCTGCATGTTGTACCATGAGATAAAGTGACCTAGAAAATGTTGATTATCCAGTTAGTATTTCATTAGACCTATGCGATCTATTTCCTTTAGTCATTTTGTTTTTGTAGTTTGCTAAGTTTTAATGTTAGGTTTATTCTGGCAATCGTACAAATGTTTTAATTATTAACCATTATTGTTCAATTTCCTAAATGCTTTAATTTAATTACCGGAGGTAGTATGCCTATAATATTCTCGTAAGGCTGTGTTAACGTGATTATCCTTTTATGGTACAACTCTTTGGAAATTCATCCACAGAATTTCTATCTTTTCTTAATCTTTGTTTCATATTTGCTGGGCAGGAAAGCGAAATTAAAAGCTTCTCTGTTGCATAACCTGGTACCAGTTAGGCCTACCCCCATTGCAAATTACGTTATCCTAACGTTAGCATAATGTTACGGCAGAACTACACCCAACGTTGGGGACAAATTAAAAACTAACGTTAAAAACGTATGTTTTTTTATTTTACGTTGGCGCAACTTTAGTTCAGTTACTTAGCTAACCTTGTGGTAACGTTAACAAAAGGTTAGTTTCTGTCAATCAACTAATCAAGCAGTAACTATCAGGCAACTATGTAATTATATATATATATATATATATATATATATATATATATATATATATTATACACAGTAAAATCATTCCTTCACGTGAATAAATTATTATATAAATTGTTCTCCCTAATTTTATTATTCTACAAAGTAGAAAGGTACATATTGAGATGCATATAGTGGCAACTACAGGACAGAGAAAGAGGAACTTCCAAGAACACTATATGCTGTACCAAGCTCACTCAGCCCCACAGAAAGACAGAGAGTAAGAAGGACACAAGTGCTTTATTTTTAATATATTAATGTGGGGCTTTTAAGGAAAAGGTGAAGGCACTAGTGAAAAGTTTGAATGTGTATATAGTATAAACAAATAGAGGGGGACTGTTGACAGGGGTAAATCGTATGAAGTGTAGTAAAGAAACTATGGGTTGTAGAAGGTTTCAAATAGTTTTGAACAGAATGAGGATAGAAGTAATGGGCACCATTCCTGATAACTTTGAAGGAGGTGATCGACATTCCATGGAGAGCAGAAAAGTTTTGGGAGCTTAAAAGTGTCAAGATGAGCAAATGAAGAATCAAAAGGTTTGGAATGCCAGTGAATGTTTGACTGTATGAGAGGCTAAAAAGATAGCAAATGTGATTGAGCTGAAGTTAACATGTGAAGGAAGGTAGTTTAACCTAGAGTTATGAATAGGTTAGGGAGAGGTGTGAGGGGTGAGGAACAGTCATCTGAGATCAAGGGATGAACATGTGGAAAGAACATATGATGAATCACTCCATACAGTTCAGAACATAAGCTATTTAAAATGTGTTTCCATAAAAAGAAATGGAAATACAACTAGATATCATAATCACACAATTTGTATATGAATATGGCATGCAGAACCTTTTTATTATTGCACACCTTAGCCTACAAAATCACTTATTATCTATGATGCCTTACTCCCACTCCAAGGGCAGGAAGACCATGAAGTCATTGAAATACCAATGATGATATATAAAGTCTACAAATTTATTCATAATTCTGTCCACAAGGGTAATACATCATTTTTCAATATCTCAGTTAACTATTCCACAGGCGTTTGGACAAATAAATTTATATGAGGACACTTTTACTGAAACAAATTAAAGAAAATAACTTAACTTATAAAATGCAGTATATAGTAGTACAAGCACTTATCAATTTACACAAGAATTCATGAAGAGGGAGCTCCAGTCACAAGCAAGTAAAACAGTTTATGGGGTTATGTAACATTTTAGGTGTCAGAAAAGAGGCGGATGGAGAGGCCTCGATCTCCTTTGGTTTTGATCTTGACTTCAACTTCTAAGCCTCCTTCCCCATGTGGTGCAAATTTGAGGATGGCAGGAATAGTGCCATCTATCACGATGTCAGCTTCCTTATCTTGTTTGGGCAGAAATCCTTTGGCAACACCTGAAGATTATATATGAAGTATGTGAAGAGAACAATAGTGAGAATAGCAAAACCTAACAAAATTAAAAAATACAATAATAGATAAAGAAAAAAGAAAGGTATAAAGAAAACAATACGAAAATATATAAAGCCAATATTAGGAAATACAATCATTCAACCCAGACACACATCAACATCCATACCACAACAATCACACAACTCTGACACATATTTACAGACACAACAATCACACATCTTAATAAGTAAAAGGGACTCCAGGCTCAGGACTAGGATGGAGCAATTAACTTTAGTTTTCTGATACCCGCCTTCTGCCTCTCTCAGTGTGGAATAGTACATTAAATTCTTGATCATAAGCTTAATATGTCTAAATTAATTGTGTAACAAACAAATTAGTATTATTACTGATATTAGTATATTAGTACTTGTAACCTGTTTGTCATGATTATGGAGGTGATATCAATTTAAGGACTTTAAGGGATCCGGGTTGCCTGGGGAGTTACATTATGCAGACGACTTGGTATTAACTGTGGGGGACTAAAAAGAAATTCATGAAATGAAAGAATAGACTGGAGTCCAAAGGTTTATGAGTGAATAATGGAGGTAAAACCTTTTGGTTGTGATCAATGTTGTGGGTGAGGGACCATTGTAGTTATTGGAAAGTGGCCTTGTGCTATGTGCAAGAGGGTTAGCAGCAATCAGTGATGGACAAATAGTCTAAAATATATTCAAATCTTAAATAATGCGCCACAAAAGTATGCAGGTACTACGTACATTATTTTAAAATTGAATGTAATTAATAATAAATGATAAATGAAATAATAAATACTTACCACGAATGAATCCTTGTAGTCTAGCATCAGACTATTTCCTCTTTCTCTTGATTCCTTCAATGAAAACTCCCCCATCAATTTTTTTGTCATGACCCCTCAGAGGGTCACTGTTTTCTCATCTTTATTTGCAAACACTGAAGCCCAGTTCAGTAACCTGACAAGATAAATTAAACAATGATTAGAGTAGGCTACAAAAAACAGAGATCCACGATTTGCAATATAATGAGGGGAGGGTTCAGATAAATCTATGGCAAGGTAAAATGCAGGTACTACATTCCAGAGTATGCATTAGGTAAAACCCTTGAAACGATATCCCATGCAGTATTTAACAGAAACTAATATTAATTTTCCAAAAGGAAAAACTTTAGTCATTGTTGTTAAAGGCTCTATAATGCTGACTTCATTTTAATTCTGAATGGTGTAATTCTATTGGCAACCTGTTTTAGTTTTGTCTTAAACCCTACAAAATAATGTTGTGCAACGAATAAGTAAATGGGTACCCATATAAAAAAAAATTATGTATACTTACCACTGACCTTATATAAGGCTTTTCTGAGTGTTTTTTCAAACTGTTCCACTTCCTCTTCAGAAGTCAGATTGGTGGGGAAAAGCTGGTTTAGATTTTCTCTAGGGTCATCATCAAAATTTTTATCTCTGCTTCCAAGATTTCATCTTTAAACTGGGATGATTCCCTCTTAACCTCTTCAATCTCAGATTTTACCTAGTCAGTTTTACTTTCAAGACCTGAAATGTATAATAAACCTAGAATTATAAGAGGGCCATCAAATTAGAAACAGTGCATCTCTTTTTATTCGTATCTCCGACGTCCTACTCTACCAGGGAGCTCCCAACTAGGGGATAGGACACGGCAGCAACTGGAGTTGGAAAAGGTGACAAGACATTGAGAGATGAGATACAAAACTTTGCAGGCAAAACAAGGCAAAAACTGGCACAGTCCTTCAACTCATGAAAACAGGTTGGGAAGCCTTTGTTCAGCAGTGGACACCTACAGGCCAATGAAAAAAAAAGGCCTCTATAGTCTTTGCTTACTCAAAAAGATAAATCAAATAAAAATGTCAGGGTAGATCCTCTTGAAGGTGAATTTGTAATATTACTTACTATCTTAGCATTTACAGGTACTTTTTTTAAACACTAATATTCACTCTATAGGTATATATATTTCTAACCATTGTTCACTCTCAACAAACAGCACTAACTCTAGCCCATGACAGCACACAATCATATACCTTCTGCAATCTCTCTTGAAGGTGAAGTACTTGTAGAAGGACCAACAGACACAAATCTTTGTGAGGACTGAGTAGTACTTGGTGTTTCAGTAGGACCATCAAGTAGACCAATTTCCTCTGAAATAGATAAATGTTCTCTGCTATATCTATTGTATTTAACCTTAACTGCAAGTGTTCAACTGCGGAGGAGAGGAAAATCATAGGGATGATAAGATGAGAAGATCGAGCAAAGGATAGAAAATATATAGAGCAATTCACTTTTACTATAAAAAAAATGCATAACCATGCCATATATCAAGGTTATTTGCTCCAAACACTAACCTCTATAATAATAATAATAATAATAATAATAATAATAATAATAATAATAATAATAATAATAATAATAATAATAATAATAATAATAATAATAATAATAATAATATGCTGGAAGTAAACCCTCTTTTAAACATATTTTATGAAAAGTGATTGCTGCCTCAGCTGCATTAATTTTATAAAGGTTCTTCTGTATTTTTATAATTATTGTTTTCTCATTGTTGCTTAAACTGGTGAGCAACGCACCGAAGGTTGACATATCTCAGTTGGGTAATCGTCAAAACGATTTGACTTTTATTGGTCAAAAATTCCAGTGGGGGTAGTCAAATTTTCGTGCATATCCCGTAGAGTTTATTACATGTAGAATCAATTTTAAATTCTATTCCTTTTCTATTCTTTTCGTGGGGCCGCGACGTTTTGTCTAAATAAACCTCAGACATCCTCTTGGGCGGAGGTGTGTGAAGGACTGAAGTGAGACTTACTTACTTAATGGGGATAGGAAAGGATGGATTTATTGGGGAGTGCGGTTGAAGGTATGGGTGTGGAGGTATGGGGACAGGTATAGAGTAAAGTAGGAAGTAGAAGTAGTGTTAGTAGTGAATAGAAGGGGGCAGACCCCTTTGCTTTGGTGAGGGTGCATTCGGTGCATGATTCTTGGCGAGGTGGAAGGGTCTGGAAGTGGTGATGATGATGGTGATGATGGATTTTTTTTCTTTTTTTTTTTTTTTTTTTGCTCATGACGAGTGGTGTCAGTGATGGTAATGTGATTAGATCGCCTCCCTATTGCAAGTATGGATTTTTATTTATTTATTTTTTTTTTTTGCTCAGTGACGAGTGGTGTCAGTGATGGTAATGTGATTAGATCGCCTCTCTATTGCAAGTATGGATTTTTTTTTTTTCACCAGTCATACTCATCATTGTTGTCTCCCTCGTGTACACATCTGACTCACACGGACACTTGCACGCTCTCACATATCCAAACGCAAGTTCTCACACATCACTCACATGCATACACACTCTCTCCTCAACCCACATCCCGCTGCTCAGTCCACATACACTGGATCAGGCGCGGCTTCTTCTATCTTGGGGCCTAACCTTTGCCATATCTTGAGGTCCCTTCTTCCTTCTCCAGTTAGCATTCTGTTTCTTTCCAGCAGGTTGACGTCCACCTCAGACATCCTGTCCCACGTCCTATTGGCTACCCTGTGAATCCTGCAGTTGAAGCTCTCCATCATTGATCTTTCGTGCAATTCTTTTAGTGTTATAATACGGTGGCAATTCTTTGTAGGCTTTTCTGATTACTTTATTTTGGATTGATTGTAGTTTTCTCAATGATGATTTACAGGTTGCTGCTAGGATCGCTGATGGGTACTCCAACTGTGGCCTCACCAGTGCTTTGTACAACAAGAGGTATGTGGCAGTGGATACTGAGCGGAATCTCCTGATTTTCTTGGCGGTTTGACTACCTCTTCGGATGCTGTTCAGCAGATGGTGCTTTAGTCCTGTCCTGGTGAAGGTAACTCCCAGGACCTTGATGGAGTTCCTGAAGGGAATTCTTCTGCCGTCAACAGTTTCATCTGATGGCTGTTGGACAGACACTGATAATAGTTGAAAATTTTCTTAGCTGGTGGCTATTTTCCATTTTTTCTCATACTCATTGACTTTATTTATTTCCCTTGCTGTTTTTAGTGCTAGCATGTTTTTTCCCCTTTTATTTGGGTATGTTATGATTTGTGTGTGGTCATCCGCAAATATGATCTGGTGACAGCCTACATCAGGGGCAGGGACATCTCTTGTATAGAAGTAAAAAGTATAGGTGCCAACACACTCCCCTGGGGGACTCCGCTTAGAATTGGGAACTCCGGACCTGAAATTCTTCCCATCTTTATTTGTGCTTTCCTGTTATCCAGGAAGCTGCACAAGAGCCTTACTATGAGGTTTGGCATGGGAGTGGTCATCAGTTTAAATTTCAAGCCATTATGCCACACTTTGTCAAAAGCTTTTGCAATGTCCCTTGAAACTACATTGCACCCATGTCCTTACGCTTGTGAAATCGCTATATTTTCATACATTACTGCAGTGGCCAGTTGAGTCCCTCTACCTTTGGTGAAGCCGTACTGGTTCTTATTTGTCAGCCCATTTTCATTTAGGAATCTTACTAATCTGTTTTTTATTATTGTTTCTACAATTTTCCCAGGAAGTTCCAACAGGGTTATTGGGCGGTAATTTTCCACATGTCTTGGGTCCTTCCCTGGTTTTCCTAGGAATCGTATCAGCCCTTCTTTGTAGATGTCTGGGAAATAGCCCATGCTGATTGTTTCATTTGTTGCCTCTTTAAGGATTTCAAGCATAGCATCCGGTAGGTTTTGCATTAGTTCTTTATTTATATTTGATTTTCCAGGGGCTTTTCTCTTTTTTCCTCTTCTTATTATGGATTTGATTTCATTTAATTCTACTGGTTTCAGCATGGGATTATCTGGGTCCAACCTACTGGTGTCTACTCTTTGGTGAGGTGTTATGTTCGCTCTTTCCCTTAGTATTGCCTCTTCTACTTCTCTTTCTTGTTCCCTGTCAAAGTTTCTGTTTTCTTCATCAGTTATTCTGAAGGTGTTCTGCCAGTATTCTCTGAATACCAGTTCTTTCTCATCATCTTGGTAGATTTTTCTATTGTTGTCAGTTATATATGGGGCTGAATCACCTTCTTTCCCCAGTAGTCGGCTGATGTTTTCCCAGAATTTTGCTGGCTGCCCGTACAGATCGTTAGCTGATTTTACTATTCTTTCCCAGGACAGGAAGGAATTTGGCTTCTTCAGTTATTAGGGTTTGTAGTCGTTTTGCCCTGTGGAAAGTTTCCCTTGACCAACCATTTAATCTTGAGGCTCTTTCTAGGTTTTCAAATTGCCACTGCAGTAGTTTGAGTTGGTCGCTTTCCTCTGGAGATTTTAGTATCCTGTACCCTCTTATAGGGATATTATGTTTTACAGCCCTTGCTATGGTATCAAACCAATCCTTCAATTTATTATCAATGTATGTTTTATCCTTTATTTCTGGCTGTTCATTTGCTCTTTGGGCTTCTCTTTCGAGTTGGATTTTAAATTTTTCCCAGTCTGCATTTGTGGGGCAGTTTCTTGGAGCAGTGGGAATGACAATGCGGGTGAGTCCGACTGCTTATATTGTGGCGGTGCTGTGGGAGCTTCGTGCCGCTGCCTTTTCATTGGCTAGTGAATGGGGAGCTGCTTTTTGATTGGCTGCCTGGCTGTGGGCTGAAGCCAGCTCCCAAGCGCATGCTCAACAGGCGCGCCAATCTTCTCAGCTACATAACACCACGCCAGACTTCATTTTGATTGGTCAAAGGCCGTGTGACATCACTGCTGGTATTATTCATGGTATTAATGTCATCTTCGGTGTTATTTTCCTCTTGAATTGGGGCGTTTTCGGGCAGCGATATGGTGAATTTTGCTGTTACTGGAGTGTTCCTTCGCATGCAGGTCAGGAGCAAAAAGGCCTCCTGTGTCGTATTCATGGAGGGCTTTTGCTCCTGGATGAGTAACTCCTCCAGAAGGCGCAGACGGCGAGGGTCGGGTGCTCTCCCTATTATCCTGGTGTTGCGGATAATACAGTCGCAGGAAATTGTGTCACGGTGGGCGATGAGGGCGTGATTCTTGATAGCCCCTTCTTGGGCGGGACAGGAGATTCTCTTCACAAGATGCATGGTAGTCATTCCAATGTACTTCCCAGGTGTTACGGACTCTGAGATCTCAGAGACAATGTTACGGTGTTGAAATATCCTAGAAAGGGTCGACACAGTGTTACGGCCTCTGAGAGAGGTCCGCTTCAGGTTCGATATGAATGAAATAAAAAAAAATATTTCAACACCAACAGTTGAAACTGGGGATACGAATATAGAAAGAAACACTAACACAACAAGTTTACTAACATAGGTAAATCCAGAATGGTATCTCCCATTTACATAAAATGGTAGAATCTTACACTGCATGAACTGGGAGAACAGTGATGCAATTCAAATACTTGCTAGTCAATTTGGCAATTCGACGCGCTGGCTTCATAAATGTAGAGTAGCAATTGCAGTCGTCCTCTTGACTCCGTATTGCAGAAACTAGTCTACTTGAAAGGCAGGAACTCCCCAAAACCTGTAGCAGAACCTTTTCTTCTCTGAAGTCTGCTCGACGTCGAGATAACACGAGATAATTCGTCCACTCCTGAAGACGACTAGACCAATATCCAACCAACTCTCGAACAACTCTTCTGATCCTTCATTGGTTCCTTTTTCTCATATCTCACGGATGATCTCTGCTGCTGCTGATCTCTCACTGATAATCTGATCTGTGGCTCTTACTGAGGATATCTCTCTGTAACTAACTGGAGTCTCTCTTTTACGATCTCTCTCTATATCTCCTCCTCCTGCTGCTACTTCCTCCGTCGTATTTATACGGCATTCTGGGGGAGGGGCCTACGGCGAGCGTCACAGACTCCCGAGTTTACTAGGACTCCCTAGATGAATCTAGACGAGGTATTGCATCAGAAAACGCGGCATTTCTCCCGACACCTTAGGCGCGTGTTGAGCTCCACAACACACCCGACGATTCCAGAACAGCCGCGAGAAACAGGTTACAGGCGCCTCCAACACTGGCGCGAAAACCTCCTTACTGCCGAACTTCTCGAAAATGCGTTCTCCTTTCCTTTATCTTTCTTTGCTAGGAAGCAATTACAGTGGACCCCCCGTATTCGCGTTCTCCGGATTCGCAGACTCACACATTCGCGGATTTCTCTCGAGAACGTTTCCCTGCATTATTCGCGGAAAATTCGCGCATTCGCAGTATTTTTCTATGAGAAATATCCACAAATTCCTGGGTTTTTTTATCAATTTCATCATAAAATGCACTTTTTGTGATAAAACTATTAAAAAAACCAAGTATGAACATTTTTAGTGGTTTTTCTTAAGTTTTAACTAACAAAATAGGCTTTTTTTAGCATTTTCATAGGGGTTCCAAACATTCGCGGATTCTAACTATTTGCGGGGGGTCTGGTACGCATCAAGCGTGAATACGGGGGGACCATTGTACCATCACACCAGGACATCCTCGGGCAGGGCATATGTATTGGTATACTACGTTTGTCTGGCTGAGGGGGTCTCCTGATGGCGGTGAGGGGTTTTTTTCATGATTAGGTCTCTTGTTTTCCGGTTTTTGTAGTATATTATAAGGTCCACCATCTTGCCTTCTTCGATGGGGAGGAAGTTCTCCTTAATGATCATCTTCATCGCCTTCTCCTCCTCGCAGTATTGAGAGTGCAAGAAGGCCTTATAAAATATCTTGATGACTACCATGCTTCTTGCAAAGAGAATCTCCTGTTACGCCCAAGAAGGGACTATCAAGAATCACGCCCTCATCACCCACCGAGACACAATTTCCTGCGACTGTATTATCTGCAACACCAGGATACTAGGGAGAGCACCCAACCCTCGCCGTCTGCGCCTTTTGGAGGCTTTACTCATCCAGGAGCAAAAGCCCTCCATGAATACGACGCAGGAGGCCTTTTTGCTCCCGACCCGCATGCGAAGGAACACTCCAGTAACGGCAAACTTCACCATATCGCTGCCCGAAAACACCCCAATTCAAGAGGAAAATAACACCGAAGATGACATTAATACCATGAATAATACCAGCAGTAACATCACGTGGCCTTTGACCAATCAAAATGAAGCCCGGCGTGATGTTATGCAGGTGAGAAGATTGGCGCACCTGTTGAGCATGCGCTCGAGAGCTGGCTTCAGCCCGCAGCCAGGCAGCCAATCAAAATGCAGCCCATTCACTAGCCAATGAAAAGGCAGCGCCACAATATAAGCAGTCAAACTCACCCTCTCACTTCAGTCCTTCACCCACCTCCGCCCAAGAAGATGTCTGAGGTTTATTCAGATGAAACATCGCGGATCAACGAAAAGAATAGAAAAGGAATAGAATTTAACATCAATTCTACATGCAATAAACTCTACGGGATATGCCCGAAAATTTGACTATCCCCACTGGAATTTTTACCAATAAAAGACCAATCGTTTTGACTATTACCCAACTGAGATATGTCAACCTTCGGTGCGTTGCTCACCATTTCAAGCAACAATGAGAAAACAATAATTAGAAAAATCGAGAAGAACCTTTATAAAATTAATGCAGCTGAGGCAGCAATCACTTTTAATCAAACATGTTTAAAAGAGGGTTTACTTCCTGCATATACTAACCTAAGACTGCACGACCCCACAGCGAGGCTAGAAGACGGGACCAGGAGCTTCAGGAAATCCCTCATACAACGGCAATTACGGGAGAAGACTTCCGAACTAAAGAAACTTCACGAGGACGATGCTCTACTGCGGCGTGAATAGATGAACACACGGACATTAACAAGCCGCCCGAGCAACAGAGATGTTAATGAGGACACCGAAGCAGACTCCCCTGGACCCCCTCCGGAACGGTTCCCTCAGCTCTGATTATGACGACCCCGATGTTGACCAACCGAATGAGAACCAACCCACCGATTGTGACAACCTTCCCGATGCAGAATTAGCCGCCAACGATGACATTGATGCCTGCCTTACCCGCCTCCGAGATGAAGATATGAAAAAATGCATAAAGGGCATCATGCAAAAGCTGATCTCTCTCAACGGTGGCAAGCTGCGAGTCCCACAGAGCACTCAAGGATACATCAATCATACTGACTTCCAACCTTCTCCCAACCAAGATGCTCTACTTAGACTAGGGCTTAACTGTCACTTCATGTCTAAACCTAAGCAACACGAAAAAAGACTTGAGATCAAACTCCTGCTCGACTCCATCCAACAGCTCAAGATGCGGAATATTGTCCGAACAACAGATGCCCTCCAGCCCCTGCTGCTCGCTAGAGCCCTTACGGAGAGGGGGCCAAACGCCAGTGGCATCTTCGAGAGATGAAGGAAGCAGCCAAGGAGTTGAAGGCCAAGGAAGACATTACTGTGCGATGGGCAGATAAATAATAAAAACGAAGGAATGCCATGAGAAGCTCGATGCTATTCTGTCCGACCCCTCAAAGTTTGAACGTCTCACATGGAACCCCACGGAAGACATCAAAAGAGATGCCAACCGTGTCATCAGTACCATAAATGCAGCAACAAACGCAGTCCACCTTCCGCCAATCCAAGGGGACTTCAGGCTTGGTTACCTCTACGGTAACGTGAAAACCTATAAGGAAGGCAACCCTCTCTGCCCGATTATCAGCCAGACGCCTGCCCCGACTTACGCCTTGGCCAAGTGCCTCAATCAAATTTTGACTTCCTACGTCCCGAGCCACTATAGTCTGAGTTCATTGATGGAGTTCCTTGAAGAAATTCGCGACTCCCCTGCCACTGGCATCATAGCATCCCTCGACGTAGAATCCCTATTTACCAACATTCCCACCGACAAGATCATTAACATCATCATGGATCGTGTCTACCGAGACCTGTCGACGGCCGCACTCAATATCCCAGAAGCCTCTTTGCACACCTTGCTGGACATCTGTACAAAGAGGGCCCCCTTCTCCACCCACCGAGGACAGATGTTCCGTCAGAAAGATGGCGTTGCCATGGGCTCTCCTCTGGGAGTCCTCTTTGCCAACTTCTATATGGGCGCCATAGAAGAGAGGGTCTTCACCCAAAGCCAGCACCCCCACAAATACGCACGTTACATAGACGATATCTTTGTGCAAGTCAAAACCGAGGATGAGGTAGAAGCCCTTCGTCGCTGATTCCAGCAATGCAACATGCTAAACTATACAGTCGAGTTTAACACCAACGATCGGCTCCCCTTCCTCGACATCCTTATAACGAAGACAGACAGGCTCCGCAATTCTGTCTACACAAAGAAGACAAATTTAGGAATGTGCCTCAACAAGGATAGTGAGGGTCCTGACAGGTTTATGAGCACTACCGTCAGGGGCCTTTGTGAAAAGGGCCCTCTCCCATTGTTCTACCTAGCAGGACACACACCTCGAGCTTGATAGAGCTTCACAGATGCTCGTAAATAACGGATATTCTAATAAGCTCATCAACCGAGAAGTGCGCACCGCCCTCGAAAGATGGTACCCGAAGACCCACGACCCCGCCCCACTGAGAACATCAAGATATATTATAAGGCCTTCTTGCACTCTCAATACTGCGAGGAGGAGAAGGCGATGAAGATGATCATTAAGGAGAA
>NC_061091.1:70791080-70822654 GCF_015104395.2 Macrobrachium nipponense | reverse complement strand
ATCATTAAGGAGAACATCCTCCTCATCGAAGAAGGCAAGATGGTGGACTTTTAATATACTACAAAAACCGGAAAACAAGAGACCTAATCATGAAAAATAACCCATCACCGTCATCAGGAGACCCCCCTCAAGCAGACGAAAGTAGTATACCAATACTATGCCCCGACCGAAGATGTCTCTGGGAAGTAGATTGAAATGACTACCATGCGTCTTGCGAAGAGAATCTCCTGTCACACCCAAGAAAAGGCTATCAAGAATCACGCCCTCATCGCCAACCGAGACACATTTTCCCGCGACTGTATTATCCGCAACACCAGGATAATAGGGAGAGCACCCGACCCTCTCTGTCTGCACCTTCTGGAGGCGTTACTCATCCAGGAGCAAAAGCCCTCCATGAATACAACGCAGGAGGCCATTTTGCTCCCAACCTGCGTGCTAAGGAACACTCCAGTAATGGCAAACTTCACCATATCGCCGCCCGAAAACGGCCCAATTCAAGAGGAAAATAACACCGAAGATGACATTAATACCATGAATATACTAGCAGTGACATCACAACGGCCTTTGACCGATCAAAATGAAGCCCGGCATGATGTTATACAGCTGACAAGATCGGCGCGCCTGTTGAGCATGCACTCGGGAGCTGGCTTCAGCCCGCAGCCAGGCAGCCAATCAAAAGCAGCTTCCCATTCACTAGCCAATGAAAAGGCAGCGGCACAAAGGCCCCCACAGCACCACCACAGTATAAGCAGTCGGACTCCCTCTCACTTTCAGTCCTTCACCCGCCTCCGCCCAAGAGGATGTCTGAGGTTTATTCAGACGAAACGTCGCGGCCCCACGAAAAGAATAGAAAAGGAATAGAATTTAACATCAATTCTACATGCAATAAACTCTACGGGATATGCCCGAAAATTTGACTATCCCAACTGGAATTTTTTACCAATAAAAGTCCAAATCTTTTGTTTTGACTATTACCCAATTGAGATATGTCAACCTTCGGTGCGTTGCTCACCAGTTTAAGCAACAATGAGAAAACAATAATTAGAAAAATACAGAAGAACCTTTATAAAATTAATGCAGCTGAGGCAGCAACCACTTTAATAATAATAATAATAATAATAATAATAATAATAATAATAATAATAATAATAATAATAATAATAATATATACAATTTCAGACATATTTACAGTATTTACAAATTTGGCAAAGATTCTTCAATCAAGTCACTACAGTAAACAAATGTAAAATCCTAAACCAAGGTAGAATATTAATCCGAAACAGTAATGCCAAGATAGTATGTGCCTATGTGGCTTTCATAGCTAGCTGTATGCTAGTGAAAAGACACTATTTAACACATACCTGAATAATCTGGCAAGTGAGGTTGTGGATGTGATCTGTTATTTTCCGAAGCCATCATCTGACGTGAGGATAGGATGCTTCCTCTTTGCAATGCCTATTTGTCTCCTCTTGTTGATCACTTCTTCATGAGTGACCTCAGCATGTCTAGAAGATGGTCTAACTCCTCTTTTGTCAACACCTTTCTCCTGGTCTGAAGCCTCCTGTCCTTTCAGTGCTATGCAGTGTGACAGGTTAGGTTAAGCATTATGGGCTAGTGTAAAATTGGCCTAGGCCTATATTTGAGGCAATAATAACAAAAGTGACAACTTTAATTTATATTTTATAATAATTCGTAGCATCTTACTTACTGACTATTGTTATACTTAAATAGTAACATTCATGACAGAAATTCATTTCTAACCCTCCCCTTTCCTTGAAAATAAGAAAAAACAACATGGATAACTTGGTTATTTTTCGGTTTTAAAACACACCCATCTCTTACCTTATTCAGTATATATATATATATTTATTTTGATAAAACACAACAAAACATGAAACTTACTCTCAACACACAACGTCTGCAAATGCTTAATAATCGAGGAAAAATTAATATATATATGTTAAGGCATGAAATTTCTCATATCAAGTAAAGATGACTCAGCAGGTTTTTTCTTCTTCTTCTTTCTGTATGTAAAAACACAACCTAACCAAATATTTCTTAACCTAACCTCAATCTAGCCTAATATATAAAAAAGCTTTAACTTACCATTTCATATACGTTAGGTTAAGAAATTTATGGTTATTGTTTTTTTTTACCTAAAGAAAAATGAAGAAAACTACTGGGATGGCAGTATCGCAAACCATCAGCAAGGAACATGTACCCGATTAGGCTAATAAGGTAAGAAAAAGGGGACAAAGCCCCCTGCTAGGAGGTTAGTTTTAGTGGAATTGGCTAGGCTAGTACAACCATTCTTGCATGAAACATTATATTCTTCATTTCCTACTGTTATTATCTTCCGTTATAGGTAACCCTCATCCAAATACTTTTTACCAATAAAAAAATACTTGTTTTTTTTCCGTCTGTCCATCTGCCTGTGGTGTTTGCGTATGGTAACACTGCATCTTGGGCTTTAGATAGGTTCACTATGTGTAAGTTTTAGGTAAATAAAAGGATATCTGGGTGTACATTTGCAACTGAAAAGTGTTTCAGTAATGTACTGTATGTGAATTACACCGTTAATATTCTAATATTGCTATTATTGTTGAAAGTGAACTGAATGGAACTACCTAAAGCCCGGGATGCAGTGTTACCATACGCAAACACAGGTGGGTGGACAAATGGGAAAAAACCTTTTGCCCCTATTGACTTACCCTAGTCCTAGATGGGGGCTGCGTCCCCCATATTCCATATCCCCGTACCTGTATGTTTATGGGTACAAATATTTTCCACACAATACCCCCACTGAGTGTTATGCTTGGTACTGTATGGAAAGGAAACGCTGACTGACTGACTGACTGTCCAATGATTTCATTTCTGAAGGACAAAACCAGCCTATTAATTTTCATCTTTGTACTTTCTTACTTTCGGTGAAAAGGAGATGACGAATTTCCGGAAACTTTCAAAGCATATTAACAATAAACCAAATTGGAAAACAATGGAAAATCAAACGGTACCTATATATATCGAAATCGATACGGACCTAAACTGCAGGGTAAAGATTTACCCAAATGACCAATGGCTGCAGCTGTCTCCCATCCACGGCTTCTGTTGTTGTTGTTTGTTGGTTTATAAAGGCCTTTAATGCATGTAATAGGTATGCGCTGAATAAAACATATTCCTTACCTGTAAACAACAACAAAATTCCTGCTATAAACACGATGCGCCAGCAACAGCTACTCGTTGTAATTCCCGAAACGTCTTATGCACCAATTCCTGATTTCTTTGATGACTCTACTCTCCTTAATTCTTTCCGATATGAAAGGTCTTATATTTATTTATTTCTTCTTGTTCACCATTTGTTTCGTTGCATCAGGACTCTTTTTCTTTAGCTTCTTAAATATCGATCGATAAGTTGCATTTCTTTTGTGTTTGTCAGTTTATTCTTGACTTTTTATATTCAACAGACATTGCTACGATTATAAATCTCGAAGAACCCCGACCAGAACTCTCTATCTATCGAAAGTCTGACATGTTGAACGATATCCTCTTCTGTGCCGTTTCTAGGTAAATGAACCTCCTACTATGAGATTCAGGGCCTCTGTAACACGGTTTTTTCGCAATAACTTTTTATCTATGCATTTCATAAATATAACGCTCATTCAGAATACATATTATATCTACATATAAATTTTGAGTGTATTCTGCAGGTTGAATAAATTTGGTACTTATAATGTAAAAGTGACTTTTTTTGAAGACGGGCCAACTTACTCAGAGAAAAGGTTTCGAACGCACTCGTTACGTAACTTATGACAGCATTTCTTCCCTCTTTCTCGATGGATGATTGGCTATACGTAACGAAGGCTAAACCTCTGGCAACAATGACATACAAATTTAAATACAAGCAAAGCAGTACACCTTTATGAACTCTGGAACCTCTCCACTGATAATTGTCATAATGTACAAAACCAACAAAAATATGTTAATAATACAAAAAACACTTTTGATTATTAGTCTAACTTCCAAAATAGGTTTCCTAAGAAATTACAGTCTACTTTATAGGTCACAATCAGATTGACAAGATGTAGGGAATAGTTGGTAATTTTCAAAAACATAGTAGACAAGCTTGATTTGATAACTGCTATATCCAATGTCAAGCAATTTTTATTTATTGGCTATCTACTTACTTCTTTTTACTTTAGGGGTTTATTTCTCGCCCTCCATCAGACTAAGAGTCTGTTCCAGGCGGGCCTTGATGTGTGAAAATAATTTCTTTCCAGTTATATTTTGCTCTGTATCTTTTCAATATTCGCTAGCATTTATATTCAGGCTTAATAGTTTTTCTGATCACTATTATAGCACTTTCCAAGAGATAAGTCTTCAGGTTTTTCTTGAATGCTGCCACATTTTTTGCTGATTCTTGACATCAAGTGGAAGGTCGTTGAAGAGTTTCGGTGCAGCATAACAATTAAAAAAAAGTTCTTCCTCCTATTGCATGATTCACACTAATTTCCAATAGTCTATATGGGTCATCAGCATGTCTAACTCTTACAGCAGCGCTAGTAACTTGAGAGTAGGGACCAAGCATCACGAAGATATTTAAGCTACTTATTTATTGAAAAAAAAAAAAAAAAAAAAAAAAAAATAGCCGGTACCGTATATTGGCTTTAAACCTTCACCTCCAATAATTATCGTCAGAATGATGACTTGATGAGGCTCTACCCACTTTCGCCTCGTTATAATTCAGGATAACTGAAGGCTACCATGGGCATTGTTGGATTAGACAAAATTTAACTTCTGGCTATAAAAACTAATTTCTCGAGTAGTTGTAAGAATGCTAAATGATCCTCAGGATACCCACAGTTGGCCTAAACGTTTAATTCATGGTTATTACTGCTATACTGTTGCGGCACTACTGCTACAGTAGTATTACTACGCTAGCACTGATACCCCACCCACATCAATGTATCGTTCCGCCATTCATAAAGTCTTTGGGTTTCAGAGCCGATGGATTTTCTGTTTGGTGGATGGTCGAAGACACCACTCATGGTCAGCATATCAGTTCTGGACGACTTAATCTGAAAAATCCCGACTTGACTGTCGTGTCGGACCGTGAGTTGTTCATTCAAACCTCAACTATCAGGTTTGTCGATCCGGCTTGACTGCCGGGCTTGAAATGTTGTTTTCAGTAATATTAATGTCAAGAGTTTAATAATAAAAAATTCTCCTAAAGATCTTCCAGGCTGCATATATGAAATTCCTTGCAAAAAGTGTGATAAAGTCTATTACGGACAAACCGGTAAATCTCTTTCACAACGTCTCAAACAGCATCAGTATTCTGTGAGAACTGGGCAAATATCGAATGCATTATTCGTACATATGAGTGATTTAGACCATCCTATTAACTGGAGTCAAGCAAGAGCCTTAATCCCATGCAATGACACAGTTAAAAGGAATATCATTGAATCTTGTTTCATCAAGTCAAATGATAGAAATGTTCTAAATTTAAGTCTTGGTTTATTTAAACTTGATGCTTTCATAATGAAAAAAGTTGTAGATAAATATAAGCAACAAAATTAATATATCAGTTTTTACATGTGTTTTGTACTGTAAGAAACTTTGTAATTTCGGTTAGGGTCAATCTGTTTAGGTTTGTGACTGTGTGATATCCGATAATCGTGGATTATCTCTTTAATTTTTACACTTTTGACAATGAACCATCTGGTATTCTTGATCTTGTGTTGTGCCTGAGACCTTTCTCTCCATTGTACCTCATTAACTCCTTGACAATGTCTGAGTAAAGACAAAGCGTTTTTAATTTCTGACTATCATTTTCCAGTGGAATTCGCTTATTTATGAAGTCACGTGCATCTACTGTGATTTTTTAAGCATATATATATATATATATATATATATATATATATATATATATATATATATATATATATAATATATATATATATATATATATATATATATATATATATATATATATTATATTATATATATAGAAATCCCTTTCTAAATGATGAGGACGTTACTGTAGAAGTCCAGAATTCCAGCAAAGAGATTTATTTATCTACTTCCACCCAAGACTTAACTTATCAATCTTAAATGTGAAAGTTTTCTCACACGAACAATGAACATAAGTTTCAAAAAGTTACTGCATGTTAAGCGAAAATATCATGATCAAATATTGTCATTTGTTTGAATTATTATTTAATAATATTTATATTTTCTGGAACGAAAATTAATAATACAATGAAGTTAGTTTATTGAGGAAGGGGAAAGTAGTATATTTAAAACACGAGAACACCAACCGCCATCCCGCACACCATCCGCCATAACCTTTCCTATCAAACACAAGTGTACATTACTCTTATGCAAAATCATCCAGACACTAGAGATATTACTGTATTGTTTATTGCTATATCTAGCATTAATGTTTTCTAATATTCTATAATATTATCTCTTGGAATAAAGGTTTGCTGAGGGTGAAGGCGAATGCTTTTCAAACAGTTAGGCCAAATGCTAAAAGTACACACTCTTACCTACGACTACAAAATGCAACGGAATCAGTTCATGAATCCAGTAACGATTTTCTGGGAGATCTGAAACACTACTGTAATAAATGGTTTTGTTGTAGGCAAGATTAAGGGTTAACCATTTTGAGGCCACGTACTTTTAATTAAGGGTAGACTCCAGTTTGCACCAGTCTGTAGGGGTGCCGATCGTAAAAATATTTGCCAAAAATACACTAATCAAGACAGGCTAATGAAATTTTCTGGCATTATTAGCACTATAATAACGCATATTCTCTGTGAGTTTTATCATCCTACAGGGAAAATAAATGATTTTATGGAAAAAAAAAATGTGAAAATAAGTGTCCATTGTACTAGAGCTTATTTGGCGGTCGGTGAGAAACTACAGTCTTGAATAGAAATTCGGTCTGACAGAATGTTGGTATATCCACCTGGAACATGCACATAAAGTATTATCAAAATAGAACAGTAAATAAGCACGTAATAAAAAAAAAAGAGCACAACTTCAGCGAAAGCCACGCCGATAAAGGAGATAATAGCTGGGAAGAAATATTCAGAAAAAATTCAAACCTCGATTTAGGGACAAAACCTTCTGAGAGTTTGTAGTTATTATGTCACTTGATAGCCTAAAACATCTAAAATTATATTATTTAGGACAATCAAAGAAATAACGCGCCCCCCCCCCTCCCGAAAAAAATCAAACCAGAGAAAAAGCGAAAAAGCGATTTTTTCTTAGGACAAGAAACTTGAAAAATTAGTTTAGATACCCCTAAAGCTGTTTTCTGTGATGAAACTAATCTTAGGAAACGTAGAAAACAACATCGACCAATTTTTGAGATATAAACTATAATATTTGCGATTTCCATATTTATGGCCGGGGCATTCGCTTTAGTTGTTGCTCTCTTTTTGTTTTTATTACGTGCTTATTTACTGTTCTATTTTGATAATAATTTATGTGCATATTCCAGGTGGAAATACCAACATTCTGTAAGACCGAATTTCAATTCAAGACTGCAGTTTTCTCACCGACCACCTTGTCCCTTGTACAAGGGACACTGAGTTTCACATTTTTTTTTCATAAAATCATTTATTTTCCCTGTAGGATGATAAAACTCACAGAGAATATGCGTTATTATAGTGCTAATAATGCCTGATAATTTCATTAGCCTGTCTTGATTAGTGTATTTTTGGCAAATATTTTTACGATCGGTACCCCTACAAACTGGAGACTATTTAATAATTAGTTAATATTGAAATCGATCGCGCAAGGAAGGAACAAAAATGCGGGAAAAGCCGATGAATGGAACGATTAATAAGGAAGATTTTATGTAACCACTGGAAGATGATTATGATATAAATGAATCTGGTGTCATCGATATAAGTTTTGCATTCGTGGAAGCACTATTTTATGTCTAGCGAAAGGGACTTGATTAGTATCTGGTGGCTGGTTGTAACTACTGGGTTCATTTACCGGACACGCAAGCGGTTACCTTCATTAATGGTTGCACTGACAATATAACTAGTATGTGTGTGTGAGTGTGTGTGTGATTTCACATCACGAAGAATAAAAAAAAAAAAGGTGAATATACGAACAAAGTTACAGCCACAAAGGAGAATTGAAACAGTTTCCCTTCGTGGCTGTAACTTTGAATATAAATGTATATAACTTTGTCTCAGAAATCTGATCACCTTAATTGTATATATATATATATATATATATATATATATATATATATATATATAGTATATATATATATATATATATATATATATATATATGTAGTGTGCAGCTTAAGTTTTATAGATAAAACACACTTCAGCTCTGTCCCTTTCGAAATGTAAACGTAATTCGCCATTCTATCGAAAAAAGAGAGATCTCGAGAGAAACAGACATTATATTCAAAGGATGATGATCAGGACGTTTTCTGTTTTAGTCCACAATCAGCAAAGCAGTTATTTATCTCCTGCTACACAAACTTAACTGATAAATTTTAACTGTCCCAAGTTTGCTCATTCGAATAAGGTACCCTCAAGTTCCAATAAGCTACTTCATGTTAAGGGAAAATAACTTGTATTTCATATACGCTGCCATTTAAATTAAATAATAAATTTCTTATTTTTCTCTTTGTCAACTGAGGGAGTGGGAAGCAGTGTCATCAGACGAGAAAACCAATCGCCATACCCCCACAACCTCAGCCATAACTTCTCCTAACAAACATTCATTTACATTACTTTCATAGTGCCTCAGTGGTGTGGTTGGTACGGTATTAGCGTCCCACTTCAGTGGTCGCGGGTTCGATTCTCAGCCATTCCATTAAGGAGTGAGAGATGTGTATTTCTGGTGATAGAAGTTCACTCTCGACGTGGTTCGGAAGTCACGTAAAGCCGTTATTCCCGTTGCTGAATAACCACTGGTTCCATGCAACGTAAAAACACCATATAAACAAACAATACTTCCAGACAAAATCATTCATGAATACCACTTCATATTACTGTATTGTTATTGCTATATCTAGCATTAATATATTTTACTCATAACATCCTGAATATTATATCTGGTTATATGGGTAATATATAAGTGTATATATAAATCAGATATATAAAATTTGTTTCTGATCCAAGAAAGAAACCAGAAGGAGAGCTAAAACATGATTCTGATATCGGTCACCCATCCAGGGTACCGACCACACCCAAAGCAGCTCAACTTCTCTCATCGGAAACCAGGAGTCGTCTCATCTTAAAAGGTCAATATTAGCACAAACCGACAGTAATTATATAATAAAATATATGTATATTATAAAACTTTTTGGTGCGGCTGTGCATAAATTCCGATCGTATAGGGGAAGTCCTTATACGATCAGTATTATTGGTTTTGGTCCTACGAGGTCGAGAGTCTTAACCACTCGGCCATATCATTTACTGATGGAATTTGTCTTAGAACTTCTACTGTATCTAGAAGGTTGACCCTATTCCGTGTAGAAAGGCAAACCAGGGCCAAAGAACAAACCTACCTTTAATTGGAATTGTAGTACGTCCTCCTAAATTTTTATTATTCCCGATACAATTCTTCCACCAAAAGTCCTATTTTAATAATAAAATCCAGCATGAAATCTACCTTGGATAATATTAATTGCATTCAAACTATTTCATGAACCATTGCTACCCCAAGCAGCCCTTCATCGTCTTAACGATGCGTTTTTGTTTTTCTTCTTTCCAACTTGAATTACGACATCCAGTGTAACGAAGATGGCCCGAGATCGCTGCTGTAATTTACAATACTGTATTTTTTTTTTTTAATGAGAACCATCAACAGCTTTGTTTTATCTTTTAGTCTTTGTTCTTTGTATATGCTGGAGAGGAGGCGAAATGAAAAGCGTCTGTGTTAGATAACATGGCTCTCTTAGGCCTAGTGTTACTCAAGACTATGAAAGGCTGCTTGAGAGATAGTGATGCTCATGAAATGTTTTCTATGAATTGAATATAATACAAGATGGATTTCATGAGTGATTTGATTAAAAAAAAGATGTGTGTTGGTGGCAGAACTGTCTTGGGAATGATAGAATTTGGCAGGACATGAAATGATTCAAATTAGAGCGATTTGATTTGACGTTGGTGTCCTTCTTACCCGGAATAAGGCTTGGGATAGCGATCGTTCAAGAAATGCTTTCTCTGAGTTGAATATAAAACAAGGTGAATTTCAAGCGTGATTTGATTAAGAAAATAGATATGCTGGTGGCAGAAGTGTATGGGGAGTAATAAATTTTTGGGAGACGTAATATAATTGTAATTTAAGGCGATGTAATTTGGCCATGGTGCCCTTTTTATCCGGAAGAGGGGTAATCATTTACATACAGTAGGAGTTCTAAGACACTTCCATCAGTAAATAGAAATGGCCGAGTGGTAGAAACTCTCGATTCGTAGGACCCAAACCCAAATAAATACTGATCGTATAAGGACTTCCCCTATACGATCGGAATTTATGCACAGCCGCACCAAAAAGTTTTATAATATACATATATTTTAAGAAGAGGCGACTCCTGGTTTCCGATCAGTGAAGTAAAGCTGCTGGGTGTTTGTCGGTACCCTGGATGGGTGACCGACCATCAGAATCCTGATTTACGCTTAACTTCTGGTTCTTTCTTGGATTAGAAGCAAATTTCATATACCTGTATGTATATATACACTTAATTATTTTGTGAAATTAAGAATGAAAGGAAAAAACAATAGGTCAATACGATCTCTCGTTGATGTGAAGGGCGAAGGTTCGAATCCAATAACGGACGCCAATGTTCTTTTCCTTTCATTCTTCATTTTACGAAATACTTATATCTGTATACACATTATATATAATTGTACCACATTCTCATAATCAAACAAATCAGCCCTTTCCACCCAAGGTAGAGCATAAACGGAAATTCGGTAGCCAGCCACCCATCCATCAGAAATTAAAAAAATCTTGGGCAACATTCATGAACCAAATAGCCATTTTTACTATCAGTGGAAGTTCCTTGGAATTGAAGCAAAACAGATAAGGACAAGAAAATACTATAATATATATTATATATATAGATATATATATATATATATATATATATATATATAGAGACATCATATATAGTAATTTGTATATATGTATATATATATATATATATATATATATAATATATATATATATATATATGATTACACACACACACACACACACACACACATATATATAGATATATATACATATATATATATTATATATATATATATATGTAATCATGTTAATGTGTTAACAATACGGTACTTAATAACCGTATGTGTATCAATAGGCCCTAATCGGTGCCAAGTTATGTAGCAAAGACGCTTATTTTCGCTGTCTGCCTAGCCAATAGAAACAAAAATTTTAAAAACACAGAAATTCTGTTGATGAATCTCACACAAAAAAAAAAAAAAAAAAAAAATACAGTAAATTGTACATTATGCTTCCAAAAAGTACCACAAAAGGATAATCACTTTCGTAAAGTTATACGAGAATTCGTGTAACGTTATCACGCCTATTTACATGAAGGCATTTGGGAAATACGTGAAATTTAACTTTCATGGTTGATACTAAAAATACTTGTACCATTGGCCGGAAAAAACGAAACATTAAAAGAAGGAAATTAACTGATGGCAGTCTACACAAAAAGAAAATGATTAAAATAAGCAGCATAGGCTTAATGATGTGATTGACTGGATAATAAACACATTTTTGTAGGTCATTTTTGCTCTAAGTTTATCCCTATGTTAATATATTACTATACTGATCTTGAACGAGAGGAGAAGACATCGTACTAACAGATATATTAAGCAAAGCTCTTGGCTAGCGCAAGCCTGGTTGAATCTAGAATGGATAGGTAGATAGCACTGATAACTACGTAAGATATACTGTGTGTGTATATATATCATATATATATATATATATATATATATATATATATATATATATATATATATTTATATATATATATATAGTATGTTTTATGAAGCTATCAGTACTATCTACCTGTCCACTAGATTCAACTAGACTTGTGCTAGCGCTTTTAAGCTGTCAGCACGGTGACTAGAAAATATTGATTATGCAGTCAGTATTTCATTAGGCCTACGCTGCTTATTTTGTTTAATTTTCTTTTTTGCAAATTTCTAAGTTAATTTCCTTCTTTTAATGTTTCGTTTATTTCCTGGGAATGTACAAAATATTTTTATTGTCAACGATGAAAGTTAAGTTGTTTCGCAGTATTTCCCAAATGCTTTCATGTAATTAGCGTGGGTAGTATTTATTCTCGTATAACTATATATATATATCTATATATATATATATATATATATATATATATATATATATATATATATATATATATCAGAAGGACCCATCGAACACAATTTGAACATTGCAACTATATACTTCGAGCACTGGTAAAACGTGAACATGGGATATCTTACAAGAGTTTATATACAAGTATATGTAGGTGTGGCAGTAAGTCTCTATTGGTGACCCAGGAAGGATGGGATTAGAATATTCCCTGGTGATTTCTGGCTTCATTAACTCTCGTCTGGCGACTCGTCCGGTGGTCGAATGTTCTTGGACACCTGCTTGAGGATTAGCTCCTCGTTAGGCGAGTGGTTTTCGCGCTCTGCTACCAATCCGGTGGTCCGAAGTTCGATTCCCGACTCAGCTAACGCGGAAGTAGAGAAATTTAATTCAGGTGATAGAAATACATTTCTCGGTATAATGTGGTTCGGATCCCACAATAAACTGTAGGTCCCGTTGCTAGGTGACCAACTAGGAAAGCTGTTAATCAGCTCAGTGGTCTGGTAAAACATATTTGTATCTTTGATAAAAAATAAACTAGCTTTTAGAAACTCAAAATAATTGACTCTTCTACAAATATACCAAACAGGAAATTACAAAAGTGAAAAGGTAATAAATTTTTGTGTAACCAGTCATTACACTACACTATTTCGCAATCAACACCAAGTACCTACAAGAAAATTATAAGGGTATGAAAGAGGTTTCATTACCTCCCATTATGATTTTACTATAACATTGTCTCCAGTTCTCCTTTAAATCATAAATCATTTAGGAGCTTTTTAGCATATATTCTTATTTCGTTTATTTTCTTGATTTTTCTTTTACTTTGGATTATAAGTGATTAAACGTCCTGAGCAAGGCACCAATTTTTTGTTTTGTTTGAGAGATTACTTTACGTATTGTATATATATATGACTATTAAACATATATATATATATATATATATATATATATATATATATATATATATATATATATATGTAAGTATTACATAATTTGGTACTTTGAAACCTTTTTGTTACTCCAGGATCTAGAAATGCCACGGCCTTCAATTTCTAACATCACTGTAGTGAATGGAAGTTTTATGTAATTTAATTTTGTTTACACTCATAAGGTAAACTGCAATTATATAAAATTTTACGAAATTCAGTATGTAAAGAAATAAGAAAAATATGTGTATATATCATGTCTAAGGGACGACACGTCTTATGCACCACTTCCTGATTTCTTTGATGACTATTCTTCTTAATTCTTTCCGATATGAAGGTCTTATATTTATTATTTTTGTTCTTGTTCACCATTTGTTGCGTTGCATCAGGTCACTTTTTCTTTAGTTTCTCAAATATCGATTGGTAAGCTGGATTTCTTTTGTGTTTGTCAGGATATTCTTTACTTTTTATATTCAACAGACATTGCTACGATTATAAATCTCGAAGAACCCCGACCAGAACTCTCTATCTATGGAAAGTCTGACCTGTTGAACGATATCCTCTTCTGTGCCGTTTCTTGGTAAATGAACCTCCTAGTTCATCAAGTCTCGTCGAAGACACCACTCACGGTCAGCATAGAAGATTTTCTTCGCAACACGCATGGTAGTAATTCCAATGTACTTCCCAGGACATCCTTGGGCGAGGCATAGGTATTGGTACACTATGTTCGTCTGCTTGAGGGGGTCTCCTGAAGGCGGTGAGGGGTTATTTTTCATGATTAGGTCTTTTGTTTTCCGGTTTTTGTAGTATATTATAAGGTCCACCATCTTGCCTTCTTCGATGGGGAGGAAGTTCTCCTTAATGATCTTCTTCATCGCCTTCTCCTCCTCGCGGTATTGAGATGGCATGAAGGCCTTATAATATATTTTGATGACTACCATGCATCTTGTGAAGAGAATCTCCTGTCACGCCTAAGAAGGGGCTATCAAGAATCACGCTCTCATCGCCCACCGAGACACTATTCCCCGCAACTGTATTATCCGCAACACCAGGATAATAAGGAGAGCACCCGACCCTCGCCGTCTGTGCCTTCTGGAGGCTTTACTCATCCAGGAGCAAAAGCCCTCCATGAATACGACACAGGAGGCCTTTTTGCTCCCGACCTGCATGCGAAGGAACACTCTAGTAACGGCAAACTTCACCATATCACCGCCCGAAAATGCCCCAATTCAAGAGGAAAATAACACCGAAGATGACATTAATACCATGAATAATACCAGCAGTGACGTCACGCAGCCTTTGACCAATCAAAATGAAGCCTGGCATTATGTTATGCAGCTGAGAAGATCGGCGCGCCTGTTGAGCATGTGCTCGAGAGCTGGCTTTAGCCCGCAGCCAGGCAGCCAATCACAATGGAGCTCCCCATTCCCTAGCCAATGAAAAGGCAGTGGCACAAAGCCCCCCGCTGCACCGCCACAATATGAGCAGTCGGACTCACCCTCTCACTTCAGTCCTTCAACCACCTCCGCCCAAGAGGATGTCTGAGGTTTATTCAGAAGAAACGTCACGGCCCCCGAAAAGAATAAAAAGTAATAGAATTTAACATCAATTCTACATGCAAGAAACTCTATGGGATATGCCCGAAAATTTGACTACCCCCACTGGAATTTTTACCAATAAAAGTCCAATCGTTTTGACTATTACCCAATTGAGATATGTCAACCTTCGGTGCGTTGCTCACCAGTTTAAGCAACAATGAGAAAACTATAATTAGAAAAATAGAGAAGAACCTTTATAAAATTAATGCAGCTGAGGCAGCAATCACTTTTAATAAAACATATACTAACCTAAGACTGTACGACCTCTCAGCGAGGCTAGAAGACGGAACCAGGAGCTTCAGGAAATCCCTCATACAACAGCAATTACGGGAGAAGACTTCCGAACTAAGGAAACTTCACGAGGACGATGCTCGACTGCGGCGTGAATGAACGAACGCATGGACATTAGCAAGCCACCCGAGCAACAGAAATGTAAATGAGGAACCCGAAGCAGACTCCCCTTGACCCCTCCGGAACGGTTCCCTCAACCCTGATTAGGATGACCCCGATGTAGACCAATCGAATGAGAACCAACCCACCGATAGTGACAACCTCCCGATGCAGAATCAGCCGCCAACGATGACATTGATGCCTGCCTTACCCGCCTCCGAGAAGAAGATCTCTCTCAATGGCAGCATGCTGCGAGTCCCACAGCGCACTCAAGGCTACATCAATCTTACTGACTTCCAACCTTCTTCCAACCAAGATGCTCTGCTTAGACTAGGGCTTAACTGTCACTTCATGTCTAAGCCTAAGCAACACGAAAAAAGACTTGATATCGAACTCCTGCTCGACTCCACCCAACAGCTCAAGATGCGGAATATTGTCCGAACAACAGACACCCTCCAGCCCCTCCTGCTCGCCGATAGCAGTCACCCATCCAGGTACTGACCCCACCCAAAGCAGCTTAATCTCACTGATCGTAAGCCAGGAGTCGTTTCCTCTCGTCCATATATATATAATATATATATATAGATATATATAATATATATATATATATATATATATATATATATATATATATATATATATATATATATATACACACACACACACACGCATAAGCGAACGAATACCACAGGAAATGATATTAGAAATCCACGAATGTTAAAAAACTGTTGATTGTTTATAAAACAAATGGAATAGTTTAAATATGAATTTTGATTTTAATATGGTTTAGTTTTTGATGTTGTCTCTTATTTACAAAAGTGCCTGTAGATGATTTACTTGAATATTTGGAGGATGAATTAGAGCATCATGACATTCCCTTAACTTTAGCAAAACTCATTCGTCTTATAAGGTTATGTATCAAAGATAGTAAATTTTGTTTTAATGGGGAATTTTTTGTACAAAAGTTTGTCATGGCTATGGGTAATCCCTTATCTCCTGTCCTTAGCAATATTTACATGAAATTTTTTGAGACAAAACTCTTACCAAGAATTTTACCCCAAATAGTTATATGGTTTAGGTATGTGGTGATATTTCCTGTATTTGGTCAGTTCACGAAAATCTCCAGGAAATCCTAAATAATCTCAATAATTTAGTCCTTTCTATAAAATTTACTGCAGAGGAAGAAGGAAATTGTTAATTTGAATTTTTTTTATGTAACTGTCCATAGAAAAGATAGAAATTTCACCTTTTCAGAGTTTTGGATATCAACTAACATTGCCTCTTTTGTTCATTACTACTCCAATCACCATCAAAATGTTAAATTCTCTGTTTTTTCTGGGATGTTCCTAAGGGCTTTACGTGCCTGTAGCTCACAGTTTATTGGTGCTGAGATAAAAACTATTTATGATATTGCATTGAAATTTAAATACCCAAGGACTTTTGTAGATGTGGCATGGAAAAAGAACTAGAAAAACATTTTATTCAACTAATGACAAACTTGAATTTAGTAAGCATAACATTCTAAAATTACCCTATGATGAAAGGTTTTTAGATATTCCTAGAATTTTAAAGCTTTTTAATATAAATGTTGATTTCAGTAATATTAATGTCAAGAGTTTAGTAATAAAAAATTCTCCTAAAGATTTTCCAGGCTGTTTATATGAAATTCCTTGCAAAAAGTGTGATAAAGACTATTACGGACAGGCCAGTAAATCTCTTTCACAACGTCTCAAACAGCACCAATACTCTGTGAGAACTGGGCAAATATCGAATGCATTATTCGTACATCTAAGAGATTTATATCATCCTATTAGCTGGAGTCAAGCAAGAGCCTTAATCCCATGTAAGGACCACAGTTTAAAAGTAATATAATTGAATCTTGTTTCATCAGTCAAATAAATAATGGAAATGTTCTAAAATTTAAGTCTTGGTTTATTTAACTTTATGCCTACATAATAAAAAATGTTGTAGATAAATATAAGCAACAAAATTAATATATTCAGTTTTTACATGTTTTGGACTATACGGATACTTTGAAGTTTCGGTTAGGGTTAAATCTGTTTATGTTTGTGACCATGTGATATCCGATAATCTTGGATTATCTCTTAATTTTTACCTTTTGGAGGACAATTAACCATCTAGTATTCTTGATCTTGTTGTGTACCTGAGACCTTTTTTTCCATTGTATTTCATTCGTTCCTTGACAATGTCTTAGTAAAGAGGAAATGCTTAGATTTCTGACTACCATTTTCCTGTGGTATTCACTTATTTAATGAGGTCACTCGCGTCCTACTGTGATTTTTTAAGCATATATATATATATAAATAAATATATAGGGATATATATATATATATAGATATATATATATATATATATATATATATATATATATATATATAACATAAAAGGGGATTTGCTATGAGATATTTTAAATAATATGTAATGTGATATGCTGTGACGTTTCTTAGAATGTAGAGAATCAGCAATTCAACTTCCTTAGATACAGAGTGTTCGAGCAATAGCTTAGGAATGCTTACACATCTTCTCTTGAGGTGGGGTGATCAAGACTGCTGTCTTAGCAAATCAGTGCCTTCGTCCTGTCGCCATGAGAGCTATGTAGAGGTGACTTTTAAACCGGTTTCAAGCAGTTACCTGGGCCTTGAACATCGTGAACATTGTTCGTACGCACGTGTCCAAGCCTTTTCCATCCTACGTAATGAATGTAGGTATATCATGAAGGGGTAGTCTATTTGCAAAGAGAAAGGCAGAGCCGGGGTGGCCCTGCCGAAGTATTTGTTGATTAGTGTCAGTACAACTGCGTTGAAATGGGTGAGTGTTATCATATCTATTTTGGCCAAAGTGTGGCTAGATTGTATTTGAATATTTATTTCAGAGATAATCTGTTTATGTGATCTTTTGATTATGTTCTTGGGCTTACCAGTGTTCTCCTGTCTTCTAACAGGCGATTTAAGAATGTGGGGAATCGATGTGGTAGAGGAACTATTTTCTGGAGAGAGTGGGGGGATTATTCATTGGAGAAATGGTGTAGTTGACTAATTACCGTATTGACTGTGCCTATCTGTTATGGCTAAACTAATGTTGGTGTTAGATTAAAGAGGGTTATCTGAGTTATTTTGGACTTTGAGTTAACATTCCGTTTAATCATTCTATTAAGAATCTGAGTTATTCAGTAAAAACTTTGCTTTTAAATAAATGCATATTTTTGTAATTCATGACTCTGATTTGATGAACTAGACAAAGGAGGGGAGGTATGTCGAGAGAGAGAGAGAGAGAGAGAGAGTAGAGACTTTTGGGTAACAGAGAGAGAGAGGAGAGAGAGAGAGAGAGAGAGAGAGAGAGAGAGAGAGAGAGAGAGAGAGCTGTTGGGTATCAGGGGAGAGAGAGAAAGAGAGAGAGGAAATTTTTACCAGTTGTCTGCCGCTCTGGCCTATCGCTACCAAAAGAATAATGAGATAATTATCATCTCGTTATTTTATATATATATAAATATATATATATATATATATATATATATATATATATATATATATATATATATAGATATATATATATATATATGTATGTATATATAAAAGAAGGCCCAAAAAACACAATTTGAACATAACAACTATATACTTCGAGCACTGGTATAACATGAACATGGGATATCTTACAAGAGTTTATATACAAGTATATGTAGGTGTGGCAGTAAGTCTCTATTGGTGATTAGGATTGGATTAGAATATTCCTTGGTGATTTCTGGCCTCATTAACTCTCGTCTGGCGACTCGTCCGGTGGTCGAATGTTCTTGGACACCTGCTTGAGGATTAGCTCCTTGTTGGATGAGTGGTTTTTGCGCACTGCTACCAATCCGGTGGTCCGAAGTTCGATTCCCGGCTCAGCTAACGCGGAAGTAGAGGAATTTATTTCAGGTGATAGAAATACATTTCTCGGTATAATGTGGTTTGGATCCCACAATAAACTTTACGTCCCGTTGCTAGGTGACCAACTAGGAAAGCTGTTAATCAGCTCAGTGGTCTGGTAAAACTAAGGCGGGCCACTCACAGTCGATCTGGTCGAACGATGAGAACTGAGTGGGAGGTGACTCCAAAAAAAATGACTGCAAACTCACGTTACTGCCCGGTCTGAAGTCTGAACAAAGTAGTCATGTCAGTCTTAAGTTGGCAGCTACACAGTTCGGACGTGGCGGAGGGAATATCTGATAATGAACCATTATGTTCAGACTATGCCGTTGCAGCCAATATAACAGAGAAAGAAAATCTCACATTAATTGCTATTATAGGAAATAACAAGTACGCTCCCAGGGATTCGCTATGAGAAATGTAAGGGTGGACGAGGTAACATTCAATTTTGTAGGAAGATAATAACGGTCGTGCAAAACGACACATGCATGACGAAATCCACAATGCCCTATGAAAGGCCAAGTGCCACATTACGCTACTTAGCGACTGACTGTTCTTATCAAGATATGAAACTGAGTGTGGTCATATCGCCCAAAACTCTTGGAAGAGTCATACTGAAGACATGTTAAGCTATTTGGGCAACACTGCAAAGACTACATAATAAAGATAAATAAAACTCATGTATACATATTTGTATCAGATTAAAAATAAACTAGCTATAGAAACTAAAAATAATTGACTCTTCTACAAATATACCAAAAAAAAAAACCAGTTTTGTAGTGATAAAATTAGTGTAGGAAATTACAAAAGTGTAACAATCATACACTACACTAATTTACAATCAACACCAAGTACCTACAAGAAAAGAAAATTACAAGTGTATGAGGGAGGTTTCATTACCTCCCATTATGATTTTACTATTACATTGTCTCCAGTTCTCCTTTAAATCATAAATCATTTAGGAGCCTTTTAGCATATATTCTTATTTCGTTTATTTTCTTATTTTTCTTTTACTTTGGATTATAAGCTGATTAAACGCTCCTGGAGCAAGGCACCAATTTTTTGTTTTGTTTTGAAATTAGAATTTACTTGCCGTATATATGACTATTAAACACACCCATATATCTAGAATATATATATATAATATTATATATATATATATATATATATATATATATATATATAGATAATGTATGTATGTATGTATGCATTACGTAATTTGGTACTTTGAAACCTTGTCGTTACTCCAGGATCTAGAAGTGCTACGGCCTTCAATTTCTAACATCACTGTGGTGAATGGAAGTTTTATGTAATTTAATTTTGTTTACACTCATAAGGTAAACTTGTATCATATAAAATTTTACAAAATTCAGTATGTAAAGAAATAAGAAAAATATGTATATATATCATGTCTAAGGGACGACACGTCTTATGTCACCAATTCCTGATTTTCTTTGATGACACTACTCTCCTTAATTCTTTCCGATATGAAGGTCCTTAATATTTATTATTTATGTTCTTGTTCACCACTTTTTCTTTACTTTCTCAATATCGATTGATAAGCTACATTTCTTTTGTGTTTGTCAGGATATTCTTTACTTTTTATATTCAACAGACATTGCTACGATTATAAATCTCGAAGAACCCCGACCAGAACTCTCTATCAATGGAAAGTCTGACATGTTGAACGATATCCTCTTCTGTGCCGTTTCTTGGTAAATGAACCTCCTATAGTTCGACAGATCTAAACTGATAGATTGTTTTCGTCTTTGGGTAAAAACCCTGTTGCCACATTTACCAGTATCCAGTTTTCAATACCTTACTTTATAACACATGAATCAATAAATCGGCAGTTTAAAGTTTTTAGCATGTTTTGCTGGACTTAAGCGTTCACATATTGTGATTATAATTTTATTTGTAAATAAAATGAGAAATCGCATTTATAAACGTGACAACTGTTTCAAAAAACGTTGCCACTTTTCCTGTTACCTTTGACAGGCGATATGCAGGTGGGCTAAGCCTATTAAACCATGAAGTTTAAAGGAATTATCTCTTAAGCTACCCTTTGGATAAGCCCCACTGCCGGTCTAGCTGAGAACTCTAGCGCCAAAATGAATGACTTCTTGCTTTAGGTTACCCGAGAACAATAGTCATAGGATATAATTCATTCCTACAGAAAGCACGCTGTGTAACGGGCAAATGCAGTTAAACATTCCGAAAACTTGCAAACAGGCGATGCTGCAAAGGATGGCTGTTAATAATAAACTAAGATCATCCGACGACGAAGATTCTTCGTAATGTACATTTTGTATAGAATCATTACAATTATTATTACAATTCCTGCAATAATTATTGTAAATAATTTTTCTTTCCTAATGATGAGTTTATGTGCAACAACCTTATAAAAAGTAAAAATTGTTACACGCATTAGACCGTGAGTGAAAAAGGAAATAACCTTTAAGTAAATCATAACTTGATAAATTAGAATGAGGGGGAAACCTAAAATGAAGAGCAATAAAATCCAAAATATTACAAACTTGTTTAGGAAATGGATAGTATGGCAGACGGAAAATTCAAATAATAAGATTATAAGATAATGTCATAAGACATACATACTGAATGGCAATTACCGATTTTTATTACTTTTAATGAAAAACATCATCATATAAAATATGTAATATAATAAGCAAAATTTAAGGGTATAAGTCATAACAAATTTAAAATTAAGTAGTCTTAAAAGTAATAAACAAATAAATAGGGATCGAGTTTACGGATTAGGATTTATACGGTCAGTTTCATTAGGTACTGTCCCAAATATTGCCTCCCTGGGAGATGGCTGAGGACTTAAGAAGGGGTCGATTTAAAGGTTAAGAGAGAACTGGCAACAGTTTTTCTCAAGGAAGTAAATAATCTATCAGTTTAGATCTGTCGGACTATAGTTCATCAAGTCTCGTCGAAGACACCACTCACGGTCAGCATAGCAGTTCTGGACGACTTAATCTGAAAAATCCCGACTTGACTGTCGTGTCAGACCGTGAGTTGTTCATTCAAACCTCAACTGGAAGGTTTGTCGATCCGGCTTGACTGCCGAGCTTGATCAGGTCTGACTTGACTAAAAAAAAACCCACTCACATTCAAACTTGCTTAAACCCCGCCCATTTCGTACACACGGGCATTTACAGAATCCACCCCCCATCTGAACGGTGAGTGGCCGGATCTACGAAAATATACTTGACTTTGACCTGCTTAAGGATCGGCCTAAGGATTAATTCGTCGATGTCATCCGATTTCCAATGTCCTCCGGACAGGTTCATATTATTGGTTTGATTGATGATAGCAGACTCCAGCATTTTCCTTTTGTACAGACAGCTACTATGCTTGTATGTAAACTCTTGTAAGATATCCTATGTCCATATTTTAACAGTGATCAGGAGCACAAAAGGAAGTGCTCGAATTATATAGTTGCAATGTTCAAATAGTGTTTTATGGTCCTTTTGTCTTCATATTATGCTGTTGTATTACAGTAAAGAGACCTTTATATATATATATATATATAGATATATATATATAATATATATATATATATATAATATATATATTTAACAAAGTTACAGCCACGATGGGAAATTGTTTCGATTCTCCTTCGTAGCTGTAACTGTTCGTATAATCATTGCGATTTCACTGTTAACTACTTAATAAAAGTACGTGGTCTCAAGATGGTTAACCTTGACTAAAACAGAAATATTTAATTACGGTGGTGTTTCAGATCTCCCAGAAACCGTTTTTGCATTCATGAACTGATTCGGTTTCATTTTCTATACGTAGGTACTATTAGCATTTAGCCTAACAGTTTGAAAAGCATTCACCTTCACCCACGACAAGCCATTATTACAAGAGATAAAATTCAAGATATTATGAGAAAACATTCATGCTAGATATAGCAATAAGATACAGTAATATCTCTAGTTTTCTTGGATGATTTTGCATGGGAGTAACGTGCATTTGTGTTTGTTAGGAGAGGTTATTTAGGCTGATGGTGTGGCGGGATGGCGGTTGGGATTCTCGTCTGCTGTACTGCTTCCCATTCCCCTCAACACACGAACTTTATTCTTTTGTTATTTTTCGGTCCATAAAAAATGAATTTTGATAAATAACCATTTAAATTACGATAATAAATGCATGTTATTTTGGCGTAACATTAAGTGGCTTTAGTGAAACTTAGGTTCATTATTCGTATGAGCAAACTTTTGACATTCAAGATTGATAAGTAAATTTTTGTTTCCCAGGAGATAAATAATCTGTTTCGCTGGAATTATGGACTACTACAGTATGTCCTGATCATCATCTTCTGTATAACATGTCTGTTTCTCTCGAGATCTCTCTCTTATGGATAGAATAGCAATTACTTTTAGTTTTAGAAAGGGACAGAGCTGAGGGAGGTTTTAGTCAATACACATAAGCTATACACACACATCATATATGTATATATATATATATATATATATATATATATATATATATTATTATATTATATATATATATATATATATATATATATATATATATATATAAAATACTATTCAAGTTATAAGGGATGAATATTCTTCAACACATGGTTTCTTAACACGACGCAACTTTTAGCTCTTTCACACATCGCCAATTGAACTGTTCCACTTTATCACAAGGAAATCATTGGCTTTCCTTTACTATCCATTCATTATTTTTTGGAAGCTTCCAGTGGAGACGACTCCTGGCTTACGATCATGAAGTTCGGAGGTGTTTTGGATGGGTGACCGCTACTGAATTCCTGTTTATGCTCTGCCTTGCGTGAAAAGGGTTGATTTGTTTGATTATGAGAATGTGGTACGTATATAATGTGTTTATATCAGATATAAGTATTTTGTAAATGAAGAATGAAGAAAGGAAAGAACATTGGCGTCCGTTATTGGATTCGAACCTTCGCCCTTCTGAACAAGAGATCGCATTGACCTATTGTTTTTCCCTTTCGTTCTTAATTTCTCAAAATAATTTAGTGTATATATCCATACAGGTAAATAATAGTTGCTTCTAATCCAAGAAAGAACCAGAAGGAGAGCGTAAATCAAGATTCTGATGGCGGTCACCCATCCAGGGTACCAACCACACCCAAAGCAGCTTAACCTCACTGATCGGAAACCAGGAGTCGTCTCATCTTAAAAGGTCAATATTAGCACAAATCACAGTAATTATATAATATATATATGTATATTAGAAAACTTTTTGTGCGGCTGTGCATAAATTCCGATCGTATAGGGGAAGTCCTTATACGATCAGTATTTATTTGGGTTTGGGTCCTACGAATCGAGAGTTTCTACCACTCGGCCATTTCTATTTACTGATGGAAGTGTCTTAGAACTCCTACTGTATGTAAATGATTACCCCTCTTCCGGATAAAAAGGGCACCATGGCCAAATTACATCGCCTTAAATTACAATTATATTACGTCTCCCAAAAATTTTATTACTCCCCATACACTTCTACCTTCTGCCACCAGCATATCTATTTTCTTAATCAAATCACGCTTGAAATTCACCTTGTTTTATATTCAACTCAGAGAAAGCATTTCTTGAACGATCGCTATCCCAAGCCTTATTCCGGGTAAGAAGGACACCAACGTCAAATCAAATCGCTCTAATTTGGGTTTGGGTCCTAAGCGTTGAGAGTTATTACCACTCGGCCATTTTCAGTTACTTGAAATCCTACTGTATCTAGAGGTAAACCCTATTCCGTGTAAGACAGGCACCAGGGTCAAAGCAAATACCCTCCATTTGGAATTGTCTTACGTCGTCCTAAATTTTATTATTCCCGATACAATTCTTCCACGAACAGTCCTCTTTTCATGATAAAATCCAGCATGAAATCTATCCTGGATAATATTAATTGCATTCAAACCATTTCATGAACGATCGCTGTCTCAAGCAGCCCTCCATCGGCTTAACGATGCGTTTTTGTTTTTCTTCTTTCCAACTTGAATTACGACATCCAGTGTAACGAAGATGGCCCGAGATCGCTGCTGAAATTTACAATACTGTATTTTTTTTTTAATGAGAAAAAACAGCTTTGTTTTATCTTTTAGTCTTTGTTCTTTGTATATGCTGGAGAGGAGGCGAAATGAAAAGCGTCTGTGTTAGATAACATGGCTCTCTTAGGCCTAGTGTTACTCAAGACTATGGAAGGCTGCTTGAGATAGTGATGCTCATGAAATGTTTTCTATGAATTGAATATAATACAAGATGGATTTCATGAGTGATTTGATTAAAGAAAAGATGATTGTTGGTGGCAGAACTGTCTCGGGAATGATAGAATTTGGCAGGACGTGAAATTATTCAAATTAAGAGCGATTTGATTTGGCGTTGGTGACCTTCTTACCCGGAATAAGGCTTGGGATAGCGATCGTTCAAGAAATGCTTTCTCTGAGCTTAATATAAAACAAGGTGAATTTCAAGCGTGATTTGATTAAGAAAATAGATATACTGATGGCAGAAGTGTATGGGGAGTTATAAACTTTAGGGAGAAGTAATATAATTGTGTATTTAAGGCGATGTGATTTGGCCATGGTGTCCTTTATATCCGGAATAGGGGTAATCATTTAGATACAGTAGAAGTTCCAAGACACTTCCATCAATAAATAGATATGGCCGAGTGGTTAAGACTCTCGACGCTTAGGACCCAAGCCCGAATAAATACTGATCGTATAAGGACTTCCCCTATACGATCGGAATTTATGCACAGCCGCACCAAAAAGTTTTATAATATACATATATTATATTGTATAATTACTGTCGGTTTGTGCTAATATTGACCTTTTAAGATGAGACGACTCCTGGTTTCCGATCAGTGAAGTTAAGCTGCTTTGGGTGTGGTCAGTACCCTGGATGGGTGACCGCCATCTGAATCCTGTTTAGCTCTCTTTCTGGGTATTTCTTGGATTAGAAGAAACTTTTATATACCTGTATGTATATATACAGTTAATTATTTTGAGATATTAAGAATGAAAGGAAAAAACAAAGGTCAATGTCTTGCTGATGTGAAGGGCGAAGGTTCGAATCCAATAACGGACGCCTATGTTCTTTTCCTTTCATTCTCCATTTTAACAAAATACTTATATCTGCATATAACCCATTATATAAGTACCACATTCTCATAATCAAACAAATCAACCCTTTTCACGCAAGGTAGAGCATAAACAGGAATTCATAGCGGTCACCCTCCAATCCAACACCTGAACTTCACTGATCGTAAGCCCAGGAGTCGTCTCCACTGGAAGCTTCCAAAAAATATGAATGATAGTAAAGGAAAGCCAATGATTTCCTGGTGATAAAGTGGAACAGTTCAATTGGCGATGTGTGAAAGAGCTAAAAGTTGGGTCGTGTTAAGAAACCATCTACTGAAGAATATTCATCTCCTATAACTACAATAGTATTATATATATATACAAATATATATATATATATATATATATATATATATATATATATATATATATATATATATATATATATATATATATATATATATATATATATATATATATATATATATATATATATATATATATATATATATATATATATATATATATATATATATATATATATATATCTATATGATGTGTGTTTATAGCGTGCAGCTTAAGGTAGTCTCCAGTTTGCACCAGTCTGTAGGGGTGCCGATCGTAAAAATATTTGCCAAAAATACACTAATCAAGACACGCTAATGAATTTATCAGGCATTATTAGAACTAGAATTAATAACGCATATTCTCTGTGAGTTTTATCATCCTAACAGGAAAAATAAATGATTTTATGAAAAAAAATGTGAAATTCAGGGCCCCTTGTACTGAAGGTTATTTGGTGATCGGTGAGAAACTACAGTCTTGAATAGAAATTCGGTCTGACAGAATGTTGGTATATCCCCCTGTAACATGCACATAAATCATTATCAAAATAGAACATAAATAAGCACGTTATAACAAAAAAAACAGAGCAACAACTTCAGTAAGTTCAGCGAAAGCCCCGCCGAAAAATGAGACTATAGCTAGGAAGAAATATTCAGAAAAAATTCAAACCTCGATTTAGGGACAATACCTTCTGAGAGTTGTAGTTATTAACCCTCTTAAGCCGGAGCCCTAAAATCAAAACGTCTCCCGTATGCCGGGCCTGGTTTGGAGTGAGCGCGGAAGTGGAAAAATAATTTTTTTCTAAAAATTGACAGCGCGCAAGTAATTTTGAAGATTAAGAGTTTATTTTTGGCTCCTTTTTTTGTCATTGCCTGAAGTTTAGAATGCAACCATCAGAATGAAAAATAATATCATTATCATATGTAAATAATGCGATATATGGTACGAAAAAAAAAATTCATACATAATTGTATTCAAATCACGCTGTGCAGAAAACGGTCAAAGCTAACCAGTTACTTTTTTTTGCGTTGTATTGTACACTAAAAAATTGCAATCATTTTGATATATAATACATTGTAAAACAATAAAAGTAACACCGGAAAAAATATTATCACAAAATGATGTACGAATTCGTAACGCGCGGACGCAAAAAATATTTTTTTCAAAAATTCACCGTAATTCTAAATAATGTTCTAGAGACTTCCAATTTGTTTCAAAATTAAGACAAATGATTGAATATTACGATACTGTAAGAGTTTTAGATTAGAATTGCAGATTTCGACCCATTTCGGACGAGTTAAATTTGACCGAATGTCGAAATTTTAATATATATATTTTTTCATATGCACATATTTCGAAGATGGAAAAAGCTACAACCTTCAATTATTTTTTATTGTATTCTTCATGAATTTGCGCACATTTTGATATATGAAAACTCTATAAAAAGGCTAATATGAAAAGGAGCAAATATTAGGATAATGCCATGTACGTATTTCGGAGACTTGCGGCCGCGAATCGGCGCGCGGAGTGAAGGTAAATATATTTTTCAAAAATTCACACATAATCACAATATTGTTTTAGAGACTTCAAATTTGTTTCAAAATGAAGAAACATGACGGAATATTACTATGGTTCCGTATAAGAGTTTTAAAGCTTTACAATTTGCCGTTTTTCATTTTTTCAACTATTTCGGTAGACCTCAAATTTGACCGAACGTGGTTTTTTTTTCTATTTATCGTGATTTATATGCAAATATTTCGAAAAAAGAGAAAAGCTACAACCTTCATCATTTTTAGTTGTATTCTACATGAATTGCGCACATTTTCATATATATAACTTTATGAAACAGCTAATTTTAAATGGTGCAAACATTTCGACAATCGCACAAAAAAATTCTGATTTTTTCGGAAGAGTTACCGCGCGAACGTAATTTTTTTTTTTTTTCATAAATTCACCATAAATCAAAATATTGTGCTAGAGACTTCCAAGTCGTTGCAAAATGAAGGTAAAGGTATTGAATTGATTTACTAGAATATAAGAGTTTTAGCTTACAATTGCGTTTTTTCGACCATTTCGGTAGAGTCAAAGCTGACCGAAAGTTGAACTTTTTGCACTTAACGTTATTTATATGAAAATATTTCAAAACTGATAAAGCTACAACCATGGGTTGTCTTTTGTTGTATTGTGCATGAAATTGCGCACATTTCCATATATAAAACGTTTATGTAACGGCAAATTTTAAAAGGGTGCAAACATTAGGACAATCGCACGAAAAAATTTATCGGAAGAGTTATCGCACGAACGTAAGGAAAGTTTTTTCATAAATTCACCATAAATCGAAATATTGTGCTAGAGACGTCCAATTTGTTGCAAATGAGGCAAATGATTGAATATTACTATATAATAAGAATTTTAGCTTACAATTGCGTTTTCTCGACCATTTCTGTAGAGTCAAAGTTGACCGAAGGTTGAAATTTTTGCACTTATCGTTTATTTATATGAAAATATTTCAAAATTGATAAAAGCTACAATCATGAGTCTTTTTTAGTTGTATTGTGCATGAAATTGCGCACATTTTCATATATAATACTTCATGTAAAGGATAATTTAAAATGGTGCAATAATTATGTCAAAGTGACGAAATAATTTCCGAGATGTGTCCACTGATACTTTTTAGTGCGATAAGAAAGAAATTCGCGCTTGCGCGACTGCGTAGCGATTGTAAACAAAACAACGCCTTGATCCGTGAACTCCCCAGCATCCCCCGAAGGCGCCGTGATACAAAAGTTTTCGGCTGGTAGGCCTATAAGTATTTTTCCGCGAATTTTTAAAAAACTTTTTTGAGCCGACGTATGATACGTCCAATCGGCATACGGGAAGACATTTTGACTCGACGTTTAATACTCCAATCGCGTAAGAGGGTTAAGAGTCACTTGATAGCCTAAAACATCTAAAAGTTATATTATTTAGGACAATCAAAGAAATACCCCCCCACCCCCTTCCCAAAAAAACCAAACCAGAAAAAAGCAAAAAAGCGATTTTTTCTGAGGACAAGAAACTTGAAAAATTAGTTTAGATACCCCTAAAATGGTTTTCTGAGATGAAAATACTCGTAGGAAACGTAGAAAACGACATCGACCAATTTAGAGAGATATACTATAATATTTGCGATTTCCATATTTATCGGCTGCGCTTTCGCTTCAGTTGTTGCTCTTTTTTTTTTGTTACGTGCTTATTTACTGTTCTATTTTGATAATGATTTATGTGCATGTTTCAGGTGGAATATACCACATTCTGTAAAGACCAATTTCTATTCAAGACTGTAGTTTCTCCACACCGATCACCAAATAACCTTCAGTACAAGGGGCCCTGAATTTCACATTTTTTTTTCATCAAATCATTTATTTTCCCTGTAGGATGATAAAACTCACAGAGAATATGCGTTATTATAGTGCTAATAATGCCTGATAAATTCATTAGCGTGTCTTGATTAGTGTATTTTTGGTAAATATTTTTACGATCTGCACCCCTCCAAAGTGGAGCCTATCCTTATGTGTGTTGACTAAGCAGGTCAAGCCAAGTATATCTTAGTTTAACCAGACCACTGAGCTGATTAGCAGCTTTCCTAGTGCTGGCCCAAAGGATTAGATATTTTGACGTGGGTAGGAACCAGTTGGTCACCTAGCAACGGGACCTACAGTTTATTGTGGGATCCGAACCACATTATACCAAGAAATGAATTTCTATCACCAGAAATAAATTCGTCTACTTCCGCGCTGGCTGAGCCGGGAATCGAACTTCGGACCACCGGATTGGTAGCACAGCGCGAAAACCACTCTTCCAACGAGGAGCTAATCCTCAAGCAGGTGTCCAAGAACATCCTACCACCGGACAAGTCGCCAGACGAGAGTTAATGAGGCCAGAAATCACCAGGGAATATTCTAATCCCATCCTTCCTGGTCAACAATAGAGACTTTTACTTGCCACACTAGTTAGTTAGTTAGTTAATTTATTGACAAAACACATACAAATACTTATGTACTAACATAAATTTATACAAGAGTACATTATTTTAGTTACAAAAATCATTGAGAACATATCAATTTTATACACATGTACATATGTACACACACCATATATATATTTTGTCCAAAACAAAACATTAAACCTATAATTGGTGGGTGAACACTTCACTGATATAATCCCAGTACATCATGAATATACCTACAGAAATCAGCAACTAAAATCAGGCTCCACATCCATCAAATTAGGCCTCACTTGCAAAGTTCAACCTATTAATTAAATCTTGTACGGCAACCGCCAGATAAGGGACAAGAAATAAGTACATGACTTTCTGATTGTACACTACTATTATCACAGTGGCAAGTTCTTGCATAGGTCGGGATTCTACTCCATCTACCTGTCTCCACCTTCAGATTATGAGACAGCAGACGCAAGCGTGTGAATGACACTCGGCAGAAATCTGGACATACTGGGTAGTACAAACATATGTACACTCAGGGAAGGGTTTAACTCAGATCACATATGTATAGAATTTCGTGCCATTTTCAGCTCTCTCGCGTACTTCATGTTCAACACATTTCCAACGAATTTTGCTCCTCATTTTGTTCTAATATGTTTGCTAAAAAACTATAACCCGGAGTTCCGTTGTCTCTGCACAAATCAAAGACGTAATTGAATGGCAATTCTTCATCTATATTTTCTCTCTTGGACACCAAAAATGATTTCTTTTTTCTTATTATGATATCCTTTACGGGCAGACTGCCTCCCTCCATCATACAAATTTAACTTTAATCTCATGTTCTTTCGAACCCCAAGGAAAACCAATTTCACACCTTTACTTAACTTTTATACTGTTTTCTATTCTAAGCCTTTACCGTTAATTATTAGTTGTTGA
>NC_061091.1:70768838-70790580 GCF_015104395.2 Macrobrachium nipponense | reverse complement strand
CCGTGAGTGGTGTCTTCGAACGAGACTTGATGAACTATAGTCCAAACAGATCTAAAACTGATAGATTATTTACTTCCTTGAGAAAACTGTTGCAGTTCTCTCTTAACCTTAATTTAAATCGACCCCTTCTAGTCCTCAGCCATCTCCAGGGAGGCAATATTTGGGACAAGTACCTAATGAAACTGACCGTATAATCCTAATCCGTAAACGATCGATCCCTATTTATTTGTTTATTACTTTTAAGACTACTTAATTTTTAAATTTGTTATACTTATACCCTTAAATTTTGCTTATTATATTACATATTTTATATGATGATGTTTTTCATAAAAGTAATAAAAATCGGTAATTTGCCATTCAGTATGTATGTCTTATGGACATTATCTTATAAATCTTATTATTTGAATTTTCCGTCTGCCATACTATCCATTTCTAAACAAGTTTGTAATATTTTTGGATTTTATTGCTCTTCATTTTAGGTTTCCACCCCCTCATTCTAATTTATCAGTTATGATTTCTTAAAGGTTTTTTCCTTTTCACTCACGGTCTAATGCGTGTAACAATTTTTACTTTTTATAAGTTTGTTGCACATAAAACTCATCATTAGGAAAGAAAACAATTATTTACAATAATTATTGCAGGAATTGTAATACTATTGTAATGATTCTATACAAAATGTAACATTACGAAAGAATCTTCGTCGTCGATGATCTTATTTTTATTATTAACAGCCATCCTTTTGCATCATCGCCTGTTTGCAAGTGTTTTCGGAATGTTTAACTGCATTTTGCCCGTTTCACCAGCGTGCTTCTGTAGGAATGAATTAATTTCCCTACTGACTATTGTTCTCGGTAACCTAAAGCAAGAAGTCATTCATTTTGGCGCTAGAGTTCTCAGCTAGACCGGCAGTGGGGCTTATCCAAAGGGTAGCTTAAGAGATAATTCCTTTAAACTTCATGGTTTAATAGGCTTAGCCCACCTGCATATCGCCTGTCAAAGGTAACAGGAAACAGTGGCAACGTTTTTTGAAACAGTTGTCACGTTTATAAATGCGATTTCTCATTTTATTTACAAATAAATTATAATCACAATATGTGAACGCTTAAGTCCAGCAAAACATGCTAAAAAACTTTTAATACCGATTTATTGATTCATGTGTTATAAAGTAAGGTATTGAAAACTGGATACTGGTAAATGTGGCAACAGGGTTTTTACCCAAAGACGAAAACAATCTATCAGTTTAGATCTGTCGAACTATAGGAGGTTCATTTACCAAGAAACGGCACAGAAGAGGATATCGTTCAACATGTCAGACTTTCCATAGATAGAGAGTTCTGGTCGGGGTTCTTCGAGATTTATAATCGTAGCAATGTCTGTTGAATATAAAAAGTAAAGAATATCCTGACAAACACAAAAGAAATGTAGCTTATCAATCGATATTGAGAAGTAAAGAAAAAGTGTGAACAAGAACATAAATAATAAATATAAGGACCTTCATATCGGAAAGAATTAAGGAGAGTAGAGTCATCAAAGAAATCAGGAATTGGTGCATAAGACGTGTCGTCCCTTAGACATGATATATATACATATTTTTCTTATTTCTTTACATACTGAATTTTGTAAAATTTTATATGATACAGTTTTACCTTATGAGTGTAAAAAAATTAAATTACATAAAACTTCCATTCACCACAGTGATGTTAGAAATTGAAGGCCGTAGCACTTCTAGATCCTGGAGTAACGACAAGGTTTCAAAGTACCAAATTACGTAATGCATACATACATACATTATATATATATATATATATATATATATATATATATAATATATATATATATATATATATATCTATATATATATATTATATATATATATATATATATATATATATATAGATATATATGTGTGTTTAATAGTCATATATACGTAAAGTAATCTCTCAAACAAAACAAAAAATTGGTGCCTTTGCTCAGGACGTTTAATCACTTATAATCCAAAGTAAAAGAAAAATAAGAAAATAAACGAAATAAGAAATATATGCTAAATGCTCCTAAATGATTTATGATTAAAGGAGAACTGGAGACAATGTAATAGTAAAAATCATAATGGGAGGTAATGAAACCTCCCTCATACACTTGTAATTTTCTTGTAGGTACTTGGTGTTGATTGTAAATTAGTGTAGTGTAATGACTTGTTACACTTTTGTAATTTCCTACACTAATTTTATACACTACAAACTGTTTGGTATATTTGTAGAAGAGTCAATTATTTTGAGTTTCTATAAGCTAGTTTATTTTTTATCAGATACAAATATGTATACATGAGTTTTATTGATCTTTATTATGTAGTCTTTGCAGTGTTGTCCAAATAGCTTAACATGTCTTCAGTATGACTCTTCCAAGAGTTTTGGGCGATATGACCACACTCAGTTTCATATCTTGATAAGAACAGTCAGTCGCTAAGTAGCGTAATGTGGCACTTGGCCTTTCATAGGGCATTGTGGATTTCGTCATGCATGTGTCGTTTTGCACGACCGTTATTATCTTCCTACAAAATTGAATGTTACTTCGTCCACCCTTACATTTATCATAGCAATCCCTGGGAGCTACTTGTATTTCCTATAATGTGAGATTTCTCTGTTATATTGGCTGCAACGGCATAGTCTGAACATAATGGTTCATTATCAGATATTCCCTCCGCCACGCCGAACTGTGTAGCTGCCAACTTAAGACTGACATGACTACTTTGTTTTTTCAGACTTCAGACCGGGCAGTAACGTGAGTTTGCAGTCATTTTTTTTGGAGTCACCTCCCACTCAGTTCTCATCGTTCGACCAGATCGACTGTGAGTGGCCCGCCTTAGTTTTACCAGACCACTGAGCTGATTAACAGCTTTCCTAGTTGGTCACCTAGCAACGGGACCTACAGTTTATTGTGGGATCCGAACCACATTATACCGAGAAATGTATTTCTATCACCTGAAATAAATTCCTCTACTTCCGCGTTAGCTGAGCCGGGAATCGAACTTCGGACCACCGGATTGGTAGCAGTGCGCAAAAACCACTCATCCAACGAGGAGCTAATCCTCAAGCAGGTGTCCAAGAACATTCGACCACCGGACGAGTCACCAGACGAGAGTTAATGAGGCCAGAAATCACCAAGGAATATTTCTAATCCAATCCTAATCACCAATAGAGACTTACTGCACACCTACATATACTTTGTATATAAACTCTTGTAAGATATCCCATGTTCATGTTATACCAGTGCTCGAAGTATATAGTTGGAATGTTCAAATAAAATTGTGTTTTTTGGGCCTTCTTTTATATATACATACATACATATATATATATATCTATATATATGATATATATATATATATATATATATATATATATATATATATATATATATATATATATATATATATATATATATATATATATATATATATATATATATATATATATATATATAATATATATATATATATATAAAATAACGATATGACAATTATCTCATTATTCTTTTGGTAGCGATAGGCCAGAGCGGCAGACAACTGGTAACATTTTCTCTCTATCTCTCCCTCTCTCCCCTGATACCCAACAACTCTCTCTCTCTCTCTCTCTCTCTCTCTCTCTCTCTCTCTCCCCCCTGATACCCAAAAGCTCTCTCTCTCTCTCTCTCTCTCTCTCTCTCGACATACCTCCCCTCCTTTGTCTAGGTCATCAAATCAGAGTCATGAATTACAAAAATATGCATTTATTTAAAAGCAAAGTTTTTACTGAATAACTCAGATTCTTAATAGAATGATTAAATGGAATGTTAACTCAAAGTCCAAATAACTCAGATAACCCTCTTTAATCTAACACCAACATTAGTTTAGCCATAACAGATAGGCACAGTCAATACGGTAATTAGTCAATACACCATTTCTCCAATGAATAATCCCCACTCTTCTCCAGAAAATAGTTCCCTCTACCACATCGATTCCCCACATTCTTAAATCGCCTGTTAGAAGACAGGAGAACACTGGTAAGCCCAAGAACATAATCAAAAGATCTCATAAACAGATTATCTCTGAAATAAATATTCAAATACAATCTAGCCACACTTTGGCCAAAATAGATATGATAACACTCACCCATTTCAACGCAGTTGTACTGACACTAATCAACAAATACTTCGGCAGGGGCCACCCCGGCTCTGCCTTCTCTTTGCAATAGACTCCCCTTCATGATATACCTACATTCATTACGTAGGATGGAAAGGCTTGGACACGTGCGTACGAACAATGTTTCACGATGTTCAAGGCCCAAGGTAACTGCTTGAAACCAGTTTCAAAGTCACCTCTACATAGCTCTCATGGCGACAGGACGAAGGCACTGATTTGCTAAGACAGCAGTCTTGATCACACCACCTCAAGAAAAGATGTGTAAGCATTCCTAAGCTATTGCTCGGACACTCTGTATCTAAGGAAGTTGAATTGCTGATTCTCTACATTCTAAGAAACGTCACAGCATATCACATTACATATTATTTAAAATATCTCATAGCAAATCCCCCTTTTTATGTTATATATATATATATATATATATATATATATATATATATATATATATATATATATATATTATATATATATATATATATATATATATGACTTAAAAATCACAGTAGACGCGAGTGACCTCATTAAATAAGTGAATACCACAGGAAAATGGTAGTCAGAAATCTAAGCATTTCCTCTTTACTAAGACATTGTCAAGGAACGAATGAAATACAATTGGAAAAAAAGGTCTCAGGTACACAACAAGATCAAGAATACTAGATGGTTAATTGTCCAAAAGGTAAAAATTAAGAGATAATCCAAGATTATCGGATATCACATGGTCACAAACATAAACAGATTTAACCCTAACCGAAACTTCAAAGTATCCGTATAGTCCAAAACATGTAAAAACTGAATATATTAATTTTGTTGCTTATATTTATCTACAACATTTTTTATTATGTAGGCATAAAGTTTAAATAAACCAAGACTTAAATTTAGAACATTTCCATTATTTATTTGACTTGATGAAACAAGATTCAATTATATTCCTTTTAACTGTGTCCTTACATGGGATTAAGGCTCTTGCTTGACTCCAGCTAATAGGATGATATAAATCTCTTAGATGTACGAATAATGCATTCGATATTTGCCCAGTTCTCACAGAGTATTGGTGCTGTTTGAGACGTTGTGAAAGAGATTTACTGGCCTGTCCGTAATAGACTTTATCACACTTTTTGCAAGGAATTTCATATAAACAGCCTGGAAAATCTTTAGGAGAATTTTTTATTACTAAACTCTTGACATTAATATTACTGAAATCAACATTTATATTAAAAAGCTTTAAAATTCTAGGAATATCTAAAAACCTTTCATCATAGGGTAATTTTAGAATGTTATGCTTACTAAATTCAAGTTTGTCATTAGTTGAATAAAATGTTTTTCTAGTTCTTTTTCCATGCCACATCTACAAAAGTCCTTGGGTATTTAAATTTCAATGCAATATCATAAATAGTTTTATCTCAGCACCAATAAACTGTGGGCTACAGGCACGTAAAGCCCTTAGGAACATCCCAGGAAAAACAGAGAATTTAACATTTTTGATGGTGATTGGAGTAGTAATGACAAAAGAGGCAATGTTAGTTGATATCCAAAACTCTGAAAAGGTGAAATTTCTATCTTTTCTATGGACAGTTACATAAAAAAATTCAAATTAACAATTTCCTTCTTCCTCTGCAGTAAATTTTATAGAAAGGACTAAATTATTGAGATTATTTAGGATTTCCTGGAGATTTTCGTGAACTGACCAAATACAGGAAATATCATCCACATACCTAAACCATATAACTATTTGGGGTAAAATTCTTGGTAAGAGTTTTGTCTCAAAAAATTTCATGTAAATATTGCTAAGGACAGGAGATAAGGGATTACCCATAGCCATGACAAACTTTTTGTACATTCAAAAATTCATTAAAACAAAATTTACTATCTTTGATACATAACCTTATAAGACTAATGAGTTTTGCTAAAGTTAAGGGAATGTCATGATGCTCTAATTCATCCTCCAAATATTCAAGTAAATCATCTACAGGCACTTTTGTAAATAAAGAGACAACATCAAAACTAACCATATTAAAATCAAAATTCATATTTAAACTATTCCATTTGTTTATAAAATCAACAGTTTTTAACATTCGTGGATTTCTAACTATCATTTTCCTGTGGTATTCGTTCGCTTATGCGTGTGTGTGTGTGTGTGTATATATATTATATATATATATATATATATATATATATATATATATATATATATATAGATATATATATATATATATATATATATATATGACGAGAGGGAAACGACTCCTGGCTTACGATCAGTTAGATTAAGCTGCTTTGGGTGGGGTCAGTACCTGGATGGGTGACTGCTATCGGCGAGCAGGAGGGCGGAGGGTGTCTGTTGTTCGGACAATATTCCGCATCTTGAGCTGTTTTGGGTGGAGTCGAGCAGGAGTTCGATATCAAGTCTTTTTTCGTGTTGCTTAGGCTTAGACATGAAGTGACAGTTAAGCCCTAGTCTAAGCAGAGCATCTTGGTTGGGAGAAGGTTGGAAGTCAGTAAGATTGATGTAGCCTTGAGTTCCCTGTGGGACTCGCAGCATGCCGCCATTGAGAGAGATCTTCTTCTCGGAGGCGGGTAAGGCAGGCATCACTGTCATCGTTGGCGGCTAATTCTGCATCGGGAGGTTGTCAATATCGGTGGTTTGGTTCTCATTCGATTGGTCTACATCGGGTCATCATAATCAGGGCTGAGGGAATCGTTCCGGAGGGGTCAATGGGGGTCTGCTTCGGGTTCCTCCATTTACATCTCTGTTGCTCGAGCGCTGCTAATGTCCGTGCGTTCGTCCATTCACGCCGCAGTTGAGCATTGTCCCCCTCGTGAAGTTTCCTTAGTTCGGGAAAGTCTTCTTTTTTTTTTTTCCCGTAATTGCCGTTGTTTTATGGAGGGATTTTCCTGAAGCTCCTGGTTCCGTCTTCTAGCCTCGCTGAGGGGTCGTGCAGTCTTAGGTTAGTATGTTTTATATTAAAAGTGATTGCTGCCTCAGCTGCATTAATTTTATAAAGGTTTCTTCTTTCTTTCTATATTTTTCTAATTATTGTTTTCTCATTGTTGCTTAAACTGGTGAGCAACGCACCAAAGGTTGACATATCTCAATTGGGTAATAGTCAAAACGATTGGACTTTTATTGGTACAAAATTCCAGTGGGGGTAGTCAAATTTTCGGGCATGTCCCGTAGAGTTTATTGCATGTAGAATTGATGTTAAATTCTATTCCTTTTCTATTTTTTTCGTTGGTCCGCGACGTTTCGTCTGAATAAACCTCACACATCCTCTTGGGCGGAGGTGGGTGAAGGAGTGAAGTGAGAGGGTGAGTCCGACTGCTTATATTGTGGTGCTGCCTTTTCATTGGCTAGTGAATGGGGAGCTGTCTTTTGATTGGCAACGGGCAGAGGCCAGCTCTCGAGCACATGCTCAACAGGCGCGCCGATCTTCTCAGCTGCATAACATCACGCCAGGCTTCATTTTGATTGGTCAAAGGCCGCGTGACGTCACTGCTGGTATTATTCATGGTATTAATGTCATCTTCGGTGTTATTTTCCTCTTGAATTGGGGCGTTTTCAGGCGGCGATATGGTGAAGTTTGCCGTTACTGGAGTGTTCCTTCGCATGCAGGTCGGGAGCAAAAAGGCCTCCTGTGTCGTATTCATGGAGGGCTTTTGCTCCTGGATGAGTAACGCCTCCAGGAGGCGCAGACGGCGAGGGTCGGGTGCTCTCCCTAATATCCTGGTGTTGCGGATAATATAGTCCTGGGAAAATGTGTCTCGGTGGGTGATGAGGGCGTGATTCTTGATAGCCCCTTCTTGGGCGTGACAGGAGATTCTCTTCACAAGACGCATGGTAGTCATCAAGATATATTGTAAGGCCTTCATGCCATCTCAATACCGCGAGGAGGAGAAGGCGATGAAGAAGATCATTAAGGAGAACTTCCTCCCAATCGAAGAAGGCAAGATGGTGGACCTTATAATATACTACAAAAACCGGAAAACAAGAGACCTAATCATGAAAAATAACCCCTCACCGCCTTCAGGAGACCCCCTCAAGCAGACGAACGTAGTGTACCAACACATATGCCTCGCCCGAGGATGTCCTGGGAAGTATATTGGAATTACTACCATGCGTGTTGCGAAGAGAATCTTCTATCACGCCCAAGAAGGAGCTATCAAGAATCATGCCCTCATCGCCCACTGAGACACAATTTACCGCGACTGTATTATCCGCAACACCAGGATATTAGGGAGAGCACCCGACAATCACCGTCTGCGCCTTCTGGAGGTGTTACTCATCCAAGAGCAAAAGCCCTCCATGAATACGACACAGGAGGCCTTTTTGCTCCCGACCTGCATGCGAAGGAACACTCCAGTAACGGCAAACTTCACCATATCGCCGCCTGAAAATGCCCCAATTCAAGAGGAAAATAACACCGAAGATGACATTAATACCATGAATAATACCAGCAGTGATGTCACGCGGCCTTTGACCAATCAAAATGAAGCCTGGCGTGATGTTATGCAGCTGAGAAGATCGGCGCACCTGTTGAACATGTGCTCGGGAGCTGGCTTTAGCCCGCAGCCAGGCAGCCAATCACAATGGAGCTCCCCATTCCCTAGCCAATGAAAAGGCAGTGGCACAAAGGCCCCCGCTGCACCGCCACAATATAAGCAGTCGGACTCACCCTCTCACTTCAGTCCTTCTCCCACCTCAGCCCAAGAGGATGTCTGAAGTTTATTCAGACGAAACGTCGCGGCCCCACAAAAAGAATAGAAAAGGAATAGAATTTAAAATCAATTCTACATGCGATAAACTCTACGGGATATGCCCGAAAATTTGACTACCCCCACTGGAATTTTTTACCAATAAAAGTCCAATCGTTTTGACTAATACCCAATTGAGATATGTCAACCTTCGTTGTGTTGCTCACCAGTTTAAGCAACAATGAGAAAACAATAATTAGAAAAATAGAGAAGAACCTTTATAACATTAACCCTTTAACCGTTTAGTACGTATATATACGTAGCACGCCAACGCTACCTGAGCCGTTCAGTACGTATATATACGGGGAACAGATGTTTTGACCGTGACGTTTAGTACAAATATATACGATTGATTTTTCCTGCCTTTCTTTCAAGGTAAATCCTCTATAATGTATTCTCTCTAGGTCCGAGGAAGTGTTGTTGACCTTATCCAAACAAAAACACTTCCTCCCGAACCCCTTTTATCATAATTTTCCTGATTTTCTGTATCTAATGCGGGAATTCGCCAAGTGATTGGCGGAGTCGCAATGTAGGGAGACAAACACAACTGCTGGCGGTCGTTCATTTACACGGAATTTTGGTCTTTCAACGCAGGGGGTAAAAGGGCTATAATCCTTTCTAAGCCACTTAGCATCAGCCGTGAGTTTGTTCTTTCCTGTTTTTGTTCCAGCTCTAGCGCAAATGAAATGCGATAAGTACGTTACTTGTAGCTTATTGACATTTTTCCCACTGAAATTTTAAAAAATGTACTGGAACGTTACAGAACAAAAGGTTAGATGTAGAACGCACAAACTTTCATTCATGAAACAATACTCTAAATGAAAGTTATGCACAAAATTCTTACACAACAAAACATTGTTGAAAATTCATCCGACAGTGAGAATGATGAAACGAAAACAGGGCTAGCAAGGTGAAGACAATAAAGTAAGATAGTGAATGATTGCCAGTAATTTCCTGTCCTAATTTTTAGATTTTAGTCGTGTAAGTCGTGTAGAGAGAGAGAGAGAGAGAGAGTGAGAGAGAGAACTGTTTTCTTTGTATTCTACTGACCCTCTTTTGAACACTGATGCCATATACAGAAATTCGAACCTAATAATTTTGTCATAAAAAAAAAATATATATATATATATATATACATATATATATATATATATATATATATATATATATATATATATATATAATATAATATATATATATATATATATATATATATATATATATATGTATGAGTTTGTATGAGTGCCATGTACGTAATACATTTATAGTGCACACAGAAACACTGTACACAATATGGGTGTCATTAGCTACGTTTCCAAACTTCTTCCCGACTTACAATCTCAATACAGATAAATCTGCATCCCACAATTCGGGGTTCTTTTAATCTGGTCATAAAACATCCTACTTATCCTCCCCTGGGCTGTCCAGAGACAGAGGTTCCGGTGGACAGGCCATCGCTTGAACAAAAAATAACAGTATTTTATTTTTTTTTTTTCATCGCCTAGTTTCATTTTGTTCATCGGTGAATCTGGGCTAGACATTGGGAGTTCGTATAATTTATTTAGGTGATTAGAAACCAGATTATCTTCATACTACCTTTTTATCAAAGCAGTTTACTATATGATTTCAATTCTTCAGATTCCTGTTCATTTTGCCTCCTTCACGGTTAGATTCGCAGAACCTAGCATGGAAAGGTGTGTCGTGTGTTTCCGCCACATCTTCACGACATTCGAACTTTGGGGAAGGTTTTATGAATCAAATCTGGGAAAAGTAGTAGCGTCTAAAATGTATAATTTACGTTTGGTTCTGGATTTTTTGGAAGGATAATGAGATTAGTGTCATATCATTTCCTCCACGTTGCGCTCACAAGTTGCAGCCCCCGGATTTTAGTGATTATAGACCTCTGAAGAAATGTGTTAATAGGGCATGTGATTCGTGGATGACTGGTAATCCAGGATCAAGTATGCCCATCTGTGACATTCCTGGTAAAGCTTCTTTTAATTATCATGTGCCAACTTACCCCAGAATGTGTGCCAACTGACCCACGGGGCAAGTTTGGCACGAAGAAGTTATTTTTTTCTAAAGCTTATTGTTACCTTATGTTGAAAGCAAACAACAATTATTTTTGCTATATGATAAAGACGAATGTTAATATTTTTCAATGGTGGTAAGAATTTTGCAAAAATGTTTGTTTTATATTCGCAATAACGAAAATTTGTGTAAAGTGTGCCAACTAGCCCCGGTCTCCCATATATATATATATATATATATATATATATATATATATATATATATATATATATATATATATATATATATATATATATATATATATATATATATATATATATATATATATATCAGGAAAATCGTTGATAAAACATTCAGGAGTCCCAGGAAGACAGCATTCTAAGAAGCATGCTTTATTTTTTATTTGAGAAAACGTTTCATGTTGCTTCAACACATCATCAGTCTGCAATAATTAAAATTTTACTTGATTAAATTACAAGTTAATAGTACAAAATTATTACCAATAAAAATTCAGCTAAAAAATCATTTAAAACTTTAAATAAAAACAAAACATGAGCGAGAAAGGCTACCTAATCAAGGAAAGGAAAAGAGCCAAGAGACCACAACAGTTCATACATGCCCAGACAACACTTAGGCCAGAGAGAGAGGAGACGAAGAAAACATTAGAGTTTAAGCCTGGAGAGAGGTGCTTAATAAATAAAGACTCTAGGGTCGTTAAGTAGGCTGTTTGTTTAGTAGCGCCTATTATTGAAAAATGCTTTTTTTTCCACAATAATTTTGCATTTGGATGCATGAGTCCTTATATTTTGAAATTCGGGATTGGGATATTCTAGACCCAGATCTATAACTAAGACCTAGATGGCTATAATAACGAACCTGCAACAGCCTTCGAGAGGATCCAACGTAACTACCAAGGCATCTTGGGCATTGAAATTTATATATTATGTTGGATCTCATGAAATCCTGAAGCTTGTCCTTATCAACTAAAGAAATCTTCAATTTTCTTAGGGTTCATAGGAATGAGGTTTAATTTCAAGAACCTAGTTTCGTTTTCAATAATTTGTTTAACCTTGGAACGTAAATTGTCGGAGTGAATAAAGGGAATTGGTGCATAAAATGTTAATTTTGGAACATTAAAGTTCAATGTAGGTTTGGAAACAAACCTTGCTAACATTTTATTGATAATACTAAAAAAAACTAAAGTTCTTGGGAATGAGTTTTTAGTGAAATACTCCAGTAAATATTCATTTTTATTATGAAAAGAGGCCCAATCTGAGGTATATCTAAGTGCTCTAAAAAACAAGAATGGTGATTGCATTTATTTTAAAAAAAGAACTGAAAACATGAACTAAAAAATTGGTGCCTAAACCTATAAAGGTATTTTTTCTGCAAACAGAAGTGCTAAAACCATGGTTATGTCTGATAACCTTAACATCTAAAATGCAAGTGTGTTGTCCTTCTCTTGGTCTAAAAGTAAACTTCATGTTAGATGTATGTTTATTAACATATTCCAAAAATAATTGACATCCAAATGCATATTATTGTGGAAAAAAAGCATTTTTCAATAATAGGCACTACTAAACAAACAGCCTACTTAACGATCCTTGAGTCTTTATTTATCAAGCACCTCTCTCCAGGCTTAAACTCTAATGTTTCTTCGTCTCCTCTCTCTCTGGCCTAAGTGTTGTCTGGACATGTACGAACTGTTGTGGTCTCTTGGCTCTTTTCCTTTCCTTGAATAGGAGCCTTTCTCGCTCATGTTTTGTTTTTATTTTAAAGTTTTAAATGATTTTTAGCTGAATTTTTATTGCTAATAATTTGTACTTTTAACTTGTAATTTATCAAGTAAAATATTAATTATTGCAGACTGATGATGTTTTTAAAGCAACATGAACTTTTCTCAAATAAATAAAGCATGCTTCTTAGACTGCTGTCTTCCTGGGACTCCTGAATGTTATATATATATATATATATATATATATATATATATATATATATATATATATATATATATATATATATATATATATATATATATATATATATGTGTGTGTGTGTGTGTGTGTGTGTGTATGTGTGTGTGTGTGTGTGTCCATACATACCAATAAACTAACACAGAAAGACACATATACAAATATACTATATCTATATCATATATATTACAGTTCCAGGGGATGACTAGAGAACAGAAATATGATTTCGAATAATTCCTTCAATGTTCTTCAGCATTTGGGTTCTTCTTTAAACGATACAGCTTTTTGCTCTTTCACATTTCGTCATATTTATTTACCTTTCCACTTTATCACCTGGAAATCATTGTCGTTCCTTAATATTATTCGCTATTATTTTCATGTTTCCAATGAATGTCTGTTTCAACTGCCAACTGACATTTTCTGACTTAGATATAGATTTGGTCCAGTGGAGACGACTCCTGCTTTCCGATCAGTGAAGTTAAGCTGGTTTGCGTCGTGGTCAGTACTTGGATGGGGTGACCGTCAACTGATTTCCTGTTGTATGCTTTACAATGGGTGAAAAGGGTTGATTTCCCTGATTATGAGAATGTGTCACGTCTATAGTGTGTTTATACACAAATAAGTATTTCGTCAATCGAAGAATGAAAGAAAAAAGACAGTAGCAACCTTTGTTGGATTCGTACCTTCGCCCGACACATCGCTTTGACCAATTGGATGTGACGATTAAGATGATTACTTGCTGATGTGCAGTTGTTTTAAAACAACGGTGCAATATATATGACTCTCATCCAAGAAAGAACCAGAAGGAGAGCATGAAACATGATTCTGATGGCGGTCACCCATCCAGGGTACCGACCACACCCAAAGCAGCTTAACTTCACTGATCGGAAACCAGGAGTCGTCTCATCTTAAAAGGTCAATATTAGCACAAACCGACAGTAATTATATAAATATAATATGTATATTATAAAACTTTTTGGTGCGGCTGTGCATAAATTCCGATCGTATAGGGGAAGTCCTTATACGATCAGTGTTTATTTGGGTTTAGGTCCTAAGCGTCGAGAGTCTTAACCACTCGGCCATATCTATTTACTGATGGAAGAGTCTTGGAACTCCTACTGTATCTAGAGGTTAACCCTATTCCGGGTAAGAAAGGCACTAGGTCCAAAGGAATCGCCTTAAATTGCAGGTATATTACGTTCTGCATTGATAATATTGATTATATGCTTGGGTGCAGTCATTTGTTTTTACCCATAATTCTTGCGTTATGATGTGCGTGGCATGACGCCGCTTTTGAAAGTAGTGTAACCGGCAATTTGATCGCCGAAGGTACTCTGTACTGCTGTATCTCCCACATTCTCCATTAAAGTGACTCCCTTTATGAAGTGATTGCTTATTTAATAACCCACCATCATGTCCTCGTCGCTTCACAGGTTATGGGCCCAGCTCAAGCAAGAGGATGTTGTTGTATTTTGATGGTGATGAGGAGAAATATGAAATGTGGGGAGATAAAATTTCTAGCCCATCTGAGACTTCGAAAGCTTATCCTAGATGAAGTGAAGATCGAACTTCAGCAGAATTCATCGACAAAAATGCTGACATTTTCGCCGAGATCGTTCAAGTTCTAGATGACAAGAGCCTCCAATTAATAATGAGAGATGCAGTCAAAACGATGGAAGAAAGGCATTAGCGATTCTACGGGACCATTACCAAGGTACAGGCAAACCAAGAATAATCTCCCTCTACATGGAGCTGACGTCACTGAAAATGAGTGGGGAAGAATGTGTGACGGCATTATTTTCTTCGAGCTGAGACAACCTCTACTTCATTAAAGTCAGCTGGTGAGACGATCAGCGACAGCCTTCTTATTGCTATGGTGTTGAAGGGTCTTCCAGAGGAATTTACTCCATTTAATACTGTTGTTATGCAGAAGGATAGTGAGCCTACGTTTCTGGAATTGAAGTCTTTGCTACGGAGTTATAAAGAAAGCCTGAGGAGTCGAGAGGCATACAGCCTAATGTGAAGAGTGAGAACGTCCTTAAGGTGAATTATAGGAATCCTGATTTTCAGTGTGGTGGGGGTCTGCCAATGGCTCATCAGTAAGGTGTTACTCATGTGGTAAGCCTGGACATAAGTCTTTCGAGTGTAGGTTGAAGAAAGACAGAGGTAAGTGGTGCAAAGAATGCAAAACCATTACACACAATTTTGATGAATGTAGAAAGGCTAATAGGCATACTAGATTTTCTAGTGCAACTGTGAATGTTTGTAAGCCTAGATCCACTAATAATTATAGTGATGAAGAATGTTGTTTCAAAATAAGTTGCTCTGTTGATAACATACCTGCAGATGTATGTACTGTTCTTGTTGATTGTGGTGCTACTCCCACATCATTACTGATAAATCAAGTTTAAGTGTTTTGATGAAGACTTTGATGAATCAAAACATATGGTTGAACTTGCAGATGGTGCAAGATGCTAGAATATTGTTAAAGGTAAAGGTAAAGCTAAAATTGTACTTTATGATACAAATGGTATAAAACAGAATGTTGTTCGTGATAATGCCTTGTATATTCCTACTTTTAAGCAGAATATATTTTCTGTACAATCAGCTGTTAGGAAAGGAGCTACAGTAAGCTTTAATCCTAATCATTCTGAGTTGATAAGCTCAATGGTGTGTCTTTTGAAATAAATAAGAAAGGTAAGCTGTATTATCTAAATAATGTAAGCTCATGTAAATCTCGTTCACTAGAGGAGTGGCATAAGGTTTTTGGGACACTGCAATGTTAAGACATTTTGAAGTTGAAAGATAAGGCTGAAGTATGAAAATTAGTGACAAAAGTAATTTTGATTGCATAACTTGTCATGAAAGGGTAAAATGCATTTATCTAGGAACAGATTACCAGATGAGAGAGCAAAGAGTAAAATGAATTTGTACATTGTGATCTTGCTGGACCAATGAAGGTATGAAAATTAGGACAAAGTAATTTTGATTGCATAACTTGTCATGAAGGTAAAATGCATTTATCTAGGAACAGATTCCAGATTGAAGAGAGCAAAGATTAAAAATTGGAAATTTGTACATTGTGATCTTTTGCTGGACCAATGTATGAATAAGGGAAAATCTAAATATTGTATTGTTTTTGTAGATTATTATTCAGGATCTGTTTTTGTTTATTTCCTGAAACAGAAAAGTGATGCACTTAATGCTACTAAGAAATTCCTTGCTGATACTAGTTCTATTGTGTTGTTAAAAGATTGGTGTGATAATGGAGGAGAAAAATTTACTTCTTCAGAATTTAAAGAATTTCTGGTAAGTAATAAGATTAAACAAGAATTTTCTTCACAAATTCACACCACACCAAAATGGTACTGCTGAGAGAATGTGGAGGCGTACATTGTTTGAAATGGCTAGATGTCTCTTAATTGAAGCAAAGCTACCAAAATTCATGTGGGAATTATGCTGTTAGGGCATCTGTTTATATAAGGAATAGATGCTACAATTCTAGACTAGATAAAACCCCATATGAAGTGTTAATGTTCTAAGAAGCCTAAACTTGAAAAAATATGCATATTTTTGGTTCCCTGTGTTATGCTTATGTAGAAAAGAAAGCTAAGCTAGACCCGAGATGTGAAAAGGGAATATTTGTTGGCTATGATTCATGCAGTCCTGCTTATCTTGTATATTATCCAGGAACTGACAGTTTGAGAAAGGTTAGGTTAGTACATTTTACTGATAAATTCAATTTTGATAAATCACAATGTCTTAAGGAAGATGGTGAATCAGAAGATAGTGAATCGGATTCCGATAATGAGAATCAAAGTGATCCTGTTCTAAAAACCTATATCCTTGTTGAAGATGAGCATAGTGAAATTAATGCAGATTTGACTGAAACTGAAAGGGAAGGTGAGTCCCGTTATCCAAGTAGGGAGCGAACTGCTCCCAAATATCTTGAAGAATATGTTGATCCTGATAATGTTGATTTACTGGGCTAGTTCTGTTCATTATTACTTATTGTTGAAGGTAACTGAAATTCCTGAAAGCTTGTAGAGAGGCATTAAATTCACATGTTGGCTCACAAATGGAAAGCTGCAATGGATGATGAGATTCAATCTTTAAGAGATAACAATACTTATGAATTGTGTAGTTTTACCAGCCAACCGTTGTATTGTAGGTGGACGATGGGTATATGCCACTAAAGAAGGGTTAAATGGTGAAGAGCAATATAAAAGCTCGCTATGTTGCAAAAGGGTATTCTCAAATTGAAAGGTGTGAATACTGATACTTTTTCTCCTACTGTGCGTATGACTCAATTAGAATGCTTATGCAATTGGCAGTACAACATGATTTAATTTGTATGGATTTTAAACTGCCTATCTTAATTCTGATATTGATTGTGAAATATTTTGTTCAACAGCCTGAAGGGTTCACAATGAAACAAATGGTAGTAATAATGAACAATTGGTTTGGAAACTGAATAAATCTCTGTATGGTTTAAAGCAATCGGCAGAAATTGGAATAATATGCTCCATGATTTCTTAATTCAAAATCATTTTGAGGCAGTCATAGTGATCATTGTGTGTATGCAATAAAAGACATAACTAACATGTAATTATTTTGGTTTGGGTTGATGATAGATCATTGCCAGTAGTAATGAGAAAGCTCTGTTTGACACTAAACGTGTATTTTTTCATAGATTTAAGATGAAAGATTTAGGGAAACTTTCATGGTTTTTGGGTGTTGAGTTTGTTTTGATTACCATGATGCATATATTTGTTTGATGTGTAGTAATTTGCAGATTGATGAGAATAAAAGTTTATGAGGTGTTAGAATATTAAACTTTTATTTATGATGCATTGATAATATTGATTATACGCTTTGTTTTTACCCATAATTCTTGCGTTATGATGTGCGTGGCATGACGCCGCTTTTGAAAGTAGTGTAACCGGAAAGTTGATCGCCGAAGGTAATCTGTACTGCTGTTCTCCCGCATTCTACATTAAAGTGACTCATTTATGAAGTGATTGCTTATTTAATAACCCACCATCATGTCCTCGTCGCTCACAAGTTACATCATCAACACCTCTCTTTTCGTAACAAAATCACACATGAAATCCATCTTAAACTATATTAATCGCAAAGAAATGATGTCATGAACATCGCCATCTCAAGCAGTCTTCCATCGTCTTAGCGATGGCGTTTTTGTTTTCCTTCTCTTCATCTTGAATGTCGACGTCCAATGCAAACGAAGATGATTGGTGATCGCTGCTGTAATTCGTCTTTGCTTTTCATCTCAATCGTTTACACTATATATATATATATATATATATATATATTATATATATATATATATATATATATAATATATATATATATATATATATAATATATATATATATATATATTATATATTATATAAAGGTAAAAGGACACTTAAGGACAAGAAAGTACCTAATCATGTTAGGGCGGTAACAAAGGACCGTACTTAAAAATAACCATATTTTCGTAATAATAGGCCTAATCGGTGCCAAGTTATGTAGAAAAGATGATTTTAAATTTGCTGTCCTGTCCAGCAAATAGAAACAATGATTAAGAAATTATAGAAATTCTGTTGATGAATCTCACAAAGACAAAAAAAATACAGTACTGAAAGTTAAGCTTCCAAAAAGAACCATGAAAGAAAATCACTTTCAGACAGTTATACGAGAATAAATACTACCCACGCTAATTACATGAAAGCTTTTGGGAAATACTGCGAAATTTAACTTTCATCGTTGACAATAAAATATTTGTACATTTCCCAAGAAAAAACGAAACATTAAAAGAAGGAAATTAACTTAGAAATCTGCAAAAATAAAATTAAACAAAATAAGTAGCGTAGGCCTAATGAAATACTGACTGTATAGTCAACATTTTCTAGGTCACCGTGCTGACAGCTTAAAAGCGCTAGCACAAGTCTAGTTGAATCTAGATGGACAGGTAGATAGTACTGTTAGCTACATATATACCCATATATATATATATATATATATATATATATTATATATATATATATATATATATATAGTATATTTTATGTAGTTATCAGTACTATCTACCTATCCATCTAGATTCAACCAGACTTGTGCTAGCAAGAGCTTTGCTTTAAATCTGTTAGTACGATGTCTTCTCCCTCTCGTTCAGATCAGTATAGTAATATATTAACATAGGGATAAACTTAGAGCAAAAATGACCTACAAAATGTTTATTATCCAGTCATTACATCATTAGGCCAATGCTGCTTATTTTAATCATTTTCTTTTTTGCAGATTGCTAAGTTAATTTCCTTCTTCTTTTAATGTTTCGTTTTTTCCGGCAATAGCACAAGTATTTTAGTATCAACCATGAAAGTTAAATTTCACGTATTTCCCAAATGCTTTCATGTAATTAGCGTGATAACGTTACACGAATTCTCGTATAACTTTTCAAACGTGATTGTCATTTCATAGTACTTTTTGGAAGCATAATTTACAATTTACTGTATTTTTTCTGTGAGATTAATCAACAGAATTTCTGTATTTTTTAAATCTTTGTTTCTATTTGCTGGGCAGACAGCGAAATTAAAAGCGTCTTTGACACATAACTTGGCACCGATTAGGCCTATTGTACACAATACGGTTATTAAGTACCGTATTGTTACCACATTAACATGATTACATATATATATATATATATATATATATATATATATATATAATATAGATATATATATATATATATATATATATATATCATAGTATTTTCTTGTCCTTATCTGTTTGCTTCATTCCAGGAACTTCCACTGATAGTAAAAATGGCTATTTGGTTCATGAATGTTGCCAAGTTTTTTTTTTAACTAATGGATGGGTGACTGCTACAGAATTTCTGTTTATACTCTACCTTGGGTGAAAAGGGTTGATTTGTTTGATTATGAGAATGTGGTACATATTTATATGTTTATATACAGATATAAGTATTTTGTAAAATGGAGAATGAAAGGAAAAGAACATTGGCGATCCGTTATTGGATCGAACCTTCCCGCCCTTCACATAAGCAAGAGATCATCGCATTAACCTATTGTTTTTTTCTTTTCATTCTTCTTAATTTCATAAAATAATTAAGTGTATATATACATACAGGTATATAAAAGTTGCTTCTAATCCAAGAAAGAACCAGAAGAGCGTGAAACATGACACCAATGGCAGTCACACATACCAGGGTACCGATCACACCCAAAGCAGCTTAACTTCACTGATCGGAAACCAGGAGTCGTCTCATCTTAAAAGGTCATATTAGCACAAACCGACAGTAATTATATAATAAGTATATATGTATATTATAAAACTTTTTGGTGCGGCTGTGTATGAATTCCGATCGTATAGGGGAAGTCTTATACGATCAGTATTTAATTCGCTTTTGAGTTCTACACGTTGAGAGTTATTACCACTCGGCCATTTTCATATCCTACTGTATCTAGAGGTTAAGCCTATTTCGTGTAAGGAAAGGCACCAGGGCCAAAGCAAAAACCTTTAATTTGGAATTGTATTACGTCCTCCTAAAGTTATTATTCCCGATGCAATTCTTCTTCCACCAAAAGTCCTCTTTTCATAATAAAATCCACATGAAATCTACCTTGGATAATATTAATTGCATTCAAACCATTTCATGAACGATCGCTATCCCAAGCAGCCCTTCACCGTCTTAACGATGCGTTTTTGTTTTTCTTCTTTCCAACTTGAATTACGACATCCAGTGTAACGAAGATGGCCCGAAATCGCTGCTGTACTTTACAATACTGTATTTTTTTTAATGAGAACCATAAACACCTTTGTTTTATCTTTTAGTCTTTGTTCTTTGTATATTCTGGAAAGGAGGCGAAATGAAAAGCGTCTGTGTTAGATAAACATGGCTCTCTTAGGCCTAGTGTTACTCAAGATTCTATGGAAGGCTGTTTGAGATAGTGATGCTCATGAAATGTTTTCTATGAATTGAATATAATACAAGATGGATGTCACGAGTTGATTTGATTTAAAAAAAGATGTTGTTGTGGCTGGCAACTGTCTCGGAAATGATAGAATTTGGCAGACGTGAAAGATTCAAATTAAGAGCGATTTGATTTGGCGTTGGTGACTTTCTTACCCGAATAAGGCTTGGGAGAGCGATCACTCAAGAAATGCTTTCTTTGAGTTTAATATAAAACCAGGTGAATTTCAAGCTTGATTTGATTAAGAAAATAGATATACTGGTGGCAGAAGTGTATGGGGAGTAATAAATTTTAGGGAGACGTAATATAATTGTAATTTAAGGCGATGTGATTTGGCCATGGTGCCCTTCTTATCCGGAATAGGGGGTAATCATTTAGATACAGTAGAAGTTCCAAGACGCATATTTTCAGTAAATAGATATGGCCAAGTGGTTATGACTCTCGATGACGCTCAGGACCCAAACCCTAATAAATACTGATCGTAAAGGACTTCCCCTACACGATCGGAATTTATGCCGGAAAAAACGAAACATTAAAATAAGGAAATTAACTGAGCAGTCTACAAAAAGAAAATGATTAAAATAAGCAGCATAGGCCTAATGATGTAATGACTGGATAATAAACATTTTGTAGGTCTTTTGCTCTAAGTTTATCCCTACGTAATATAATACTATACTGATCTGAACAGATAGGGAGAAGACATCGTACTAACAGATTTAACAAAGCAAAGCTCTTGCTAGCACAAGTCTGGTTGAATCTACATGGATAGGTAGATAGTACTGATAACTACATAAGATATACTATGTGTGTATATAT
>NC_061091.1:70746338-70766338 GCF_015104395.2 Macrobrachium nipponense | reverse complement strand
TAAGTGTATATATACATACTTATATATGAATTTTGCTTCTGATCGAAGAAAGAACCAGAAGGAGAGCTAAAACATAATTCTGATGGCAGTCACCCATCCAGGGTACCGACCACACCCAAAGCAGCTCAACTTCACTGATCGGAAACCAGGAGTCGTCTCATCTTAAAAGGTCAATATTAGCACAAACCGACAGTAATTAAATACTCAAGAAGAAAAATATATGTATAATTATTATAAAACTTTTTGGTGCGGCATAGTGCATAAAATTTCCAGATCGTATAGGGGGAAGTCTTCTTAACGATCAGTATTTATTTTGGGTTTGGGTCCTAAGCATCGAGAGTCTTAACCACTCGGACCATATCTATTACTGATGGGAAGTGTCTTGGAACTTCTACTGTATCTAGAGGTTGACCCTATTCCGTGTAGAAAGGCACCAGGGCCAAAGCAAATACCTTTAATTTGGAATTGTAGTACGTCCTCCTAAAATTTTATTATTCCCGATACAATTCTTCCACCAAAAGTCCTATTTTAAATAATAAACAAATCCACCATGAAATCTACCTTGGATAATATTAATTGCATTCAAACCATTTCATGAACCATCACTATCCCAAGCAGCCCTCCATCGTCTTAACGATGCGTTTTTGTTTTTCTTCTTTCCAACTTGAATTACGACATCCAGTGTAACGAAGATGGCCCGAGATCGCTGCTGTAATTTACAATACTGTATTTTTTTTTAATGAGAACCATCAATAACTTTGTTTTATCTTTTAGTCTTTGTTCTTTGTATATGCTGGTAGAGGAAGGCGAATGAAAAGCGTCTGTGTTAGATAACATGGCTCTCTTAGGCCTAGTGTTACTCAAGACTATGGAAGGCTGCTTGAGATAGTGATGCTCATGAAATGTTTTCTATGAATTGAATATAATACAAGGTGGACTTAATGCGTGATTTGATTAAAAAATAGGTATGTGTTGGTGGCAGAACTGTCTCGGGAATGATAGAAAAAAAAAATTTGGCAAGACGTGAAATGATTCAAATTAAGAGGGATTTGATTTGGCGTTGGTGTCCTTCTTACCCGGAATAAGGCTTGGGAGAGCGATCGCTCAAGAAATGCTTTCTCTCTGAGTTGAATATAAAACCAGGTGAATTTCAAGCTTGATTTGATTAAGAAAATAGATATACTGGTGGCAGAAGTGTATGGGGAGTAATAAATTTTAGGGAGACGTAATATAATTGTAATTTAAGGCGATGTGATTTGGCCATGGTGCCCTTCTTATCCGGAATAGGGGTAATCATTTAGATACAGTAGAAGTTCTAAGACGCCTCCATCAGTAAATAGATATGGCCGAGTGGTTAAGACTCTCGACGCTTAGGATCCAAACCCAAATAAATACTGATCGTATAAGGACTTCCCCTATACGATCGGAATTTATGCACAGCCGCACCAAAAAGTTTTATAATATACATATTATATTATATAATTACTATCGGTTTGTGCTAATATTGACCTTTTAAGATGAGAGGACTCCTGGTTTCCGATCAGTGAAGTTAAGCTGCTTTGAGTGTGGCCGGTAACCACCCTGGATGGGGGTGAACCACCATCAGAATCCTGATTTACAGTACTTGTGGTTCTTTCTTGGATTAGAAGCAAATTTCATATACCTGTATGATATATACACTTAATTATTTTGTGAAATTAAGAATGAAGGAAAAAACAATAGGTCAATATGATCTCTCGCTGATGTGAAGAGCGAAGGTTCGAATCCAATAACAGACGCCAATGTTCTTTTCCTTTCATTCTTCATTTTACGAAATACTTATATCTGTATATAAACATATAATATATGTACCACATTCTCATAATCAAACAAATCAACCCTTTCCACCAAGGGTAGAGCATAAACGGAAATTCGGGTAGCAGCACCCATCCATTAGTTAATAAAATCTTGGCAACATTCATGAACCAAATAGCCATTTTACTATCAGTGGAAGTTCCTGGAATGAAGCAAAACAGATAAGGACAAGAAATACTATGATATATTTATATATATATATATATATATATATATATATATCTTATATATATATATATACATATATATATATATATATATTATATTATATATATATAATATATATATATATATATATATATATATATATATTTTGTGTATATATATATATATATATATATATATATATATATATATATATATATATATATATATATATCATATATATCTATATATAAAAAATATAAAGATATATATATATATATATATATATAATTATATATATATATATATTATATATATATATATATATATATATAGTATATTTTATGTAGCTATCAGTACTATCTACCTGTCCATCTAGATTCAACTAGACTTTTGCTAGCGCTTTTAGGCTGTCAGCACGGTGACCTAGAAAATGTTGATTATGCAGTCAGTATTTCATTAGGCCTACGCTGCTTATTTTGTTTAATTTTCTTTTTGCAGATTGCTAAGTTAATTTCCTTCTTTTAATGTTTCGTTTTTTCACTCTGGGAAATGTACAAATATTTTTATTGTCAACGATGAAAGTTAAATTTCGCAGTATTTCCCTTTCCCAAAGCTTTCATGTAATTAGCGTGGGTAGTATTTATTCTCGTATAACTGTCTGTACGTGATTTTCCTTTCATGGTTTCTTTTTGGAAGCATAACTTTCAGTACTGTATTTTTTTTTTCTTTGTGAGATTCATCAACGGAATTTCTATAATTTCTTAATTATTGTTTTTTTATTTGCTGGACAGGACAGCAAATTTAAAATCATCTTTTCTACATAACTTGGCACCGATTAGGCCTACTATTACGCAAATATTGGTTTATTAAGTTTCGGTCCTTTGTTACCGCCCTAACATGATAAGGTACTTTCTTGTTCTTATGTGTCCTTTTACCTTTATATATATGTGTATGTATATATATATATATATATATATATATATATATATATATATATATATATATATATATATATATATATATATATATATATATATATATATATATATATATAGTGTAAACCGATTGAGATGAAATGCAAAGAGGAATTACAGCAGCGATCACCAGTCATCTTCGTTTGCATTGGACGTCGACATTCAAGATGAAGAGAAGGAAACAAAAACGCATCGCTAGACGATGGAAGACTGCTTGAGATGCGATTGTTCATGACATCCTTTCAATGCGATTAATAATAGATAAGATGGATTCATGTGTGATTTTCTTACGAAAAGAGATATGTTGATGGTGTAACTGTCTCGGGAATGATAAAATTTGGCAGAACGTAATATACCTGCAATTTAAGGCGATTTCCTTTGGACCTAGTGCCTTTCTTACCCGGAATAGGGTTAACCTCTAGATACAGTAGGATTTCCAAGATATGGCCGAGTGGTAACGACTCTCGACGCGTAGAACCCAAAAGCGAATAAATACTGATCGTATAAGGACTTCCCCTATACGATCGGAATTTATGCACAGCCGCACCAAAAAGTTTTATAATGTACATATATTTTATTATATAATTACTGTCGGTTTGTGCTATATTGACCTTTTAAGATGAGACGACTCCCTGGTTTCCGATCAGTGAAGTTAGGCCTGCTTTGGGTGTGGTCGTATCCTGGATGGGTGACCGCCATCAGAATCATGTTTTAGCTCTCCTTCTGGTTCTTTCTTGGATTAGAAGCAACTTTTATATACCTGTATGTATATGTATATACACTTAATTATTTAGAGAAATTAAGAATGTTAGGAAAAAACAATAGGTCAATGCGATCTCTTGCTGATGTGAAGGGCGAAGGTTCGAATCCAATAACGGACGCCAATGTTCTTTTCCTTTCATTCTTCATTTTACAAAATACTTATATCTGTATATAAACATTATATACGTACCACATTCTCATAATAAAATCTGCTGTTGCTGGTGTTCCCCTGACGAGGTGTGGAATTTTTTGCCTAAATATCAGTGTTTTTTTAGAATGCTGCACCTCAACAACACTATCCACATGAGTAAAAAGAAACAGAGGACTTGCAAGAGTACAGTAAGAAAAACCATGAAAACAACAACTTAGTTTTTCCCCTTGGGGTCCACACCTGGCTCGGTGAGAAGCAAACTCATGCATATTTCAATCCCATCAACATTAAACTGTCATCTTTGTTCTGTTAATGTTAGGATTAAAATGAGAGTTCATTGTACCAAAACAACTTTCTCTACGTTAATCCTTACCTCTTTGGTTAGGGACAAGTAACAGTCAAATACATTACAGTATTTGTGTTCCCATGAAAGGTACCTCTATACCCTATGATTTTTTTGTTTAGAAGCATCAGATTATTATGACACTTTGATGTATGGTCTGCCATAAGGAACATCTGTATTTTAAGTAAAACAAAATAAACATATTTATACCTTAAGAAGTATTTTTTTTGGAAAGGAATCCTTGCATCGTGTTACTACGTATACCTGTCAGGGTCAGTGTGCTGTCAGGGGAGACTGTTCGTAGCGTGACGTCATGCGCAAAGGGAACGTATTTTTCGCTCGCCGATGAGCCGACCTCTCCGAGTATATTTAAAGGACCTTGCTCTAGACCATGGTACTCTCTTCTTTGAGCGCCAATAGTGATGGAAAATTTCTACATTAGAAAATGTCACTAGGCAGTTGAAACCAAAATTCTTTGGAAGCTTTAAATAACAACGAATAATTGTAAAGGAATGACATTGATTTCGTTGTGATAATTGGAAAAGTTCTGTTAATAAAAAAATATATTATATAATATATATATAATATATATGTATATATATTATAGTAGTATATATATATATATATTATATCTCCATACTACAACATACATACCTATATATATATAATATATTATATAATAATATAGATATATATATATAATATATTAAATATATATATATATTAATATATAGTATATTACGTTATATATATATTATAGATATTATATAATAATATATATAATATATATATATTATATATATAATAAGATTATATATTGATAATTAATATATATATATATAGCATATATATATATATATATATATGTGTGTATGTATGTATGTATGAATATATATAATATATATATAATATATATATATATATATATATATATATATATATATATATATATATTATATATATATATATATATATATATATATATATATATATATATATATATATATATATATATATCAGAAGGCCCATCAAACACAATTTGAACATTGCAACTATATACTTCGAGCACTGGTAAAACATGAACATGGGATATCTTACAAGAGTTTATATACAAGTATATGTAGGTGTGGCAGTAAGTCTCTATTGGTGACCCAGGAGGATGGATTAATATCATTCCCTGGTGATTTCTGGCCTCATTAACTCTCGTCTGGTGACTCGTCCGGTGGTCGGATGTTCTTGGACACCTGCTTGAGGATTAGCTCCTCGTTGGACGAGTGGTTTTCGCGCTCTGCTACCAATCCGGTGATCGGAAGTTCGATTTCCGGCTCAGCTAACGCGGAAGTAGAGGAATTTATTTCAGGTGATAGAAATACATTTCTCGGTATAATGTGGTTCGGATCCCACAATAAACTGTAGGTCCCGTTGCTAGGTGACAACTAGGAAAGCTGTTAATCAGCTCAGTGGTCTGGTAAAACATATTTGTATCTTTGATAAAAAATAAACTAGCTTTTAGAAACTCAAAATAATTGATCTTCTTACAAATATAACAAACATACAAATATACCAAACAGGAAATTACCAAAGTGAAAGGTAATAAATTTTTGTGTAACCAGTACATTACACTACACTATTTCGTAATCAACACCAAGTACCTACAAGAAAATTATAAGGGTATGAGGGAGGTTTCATTACCTCCCATTATGATTTTACTATTACATTGTCTCCAGTTCTCCTTTAATCATAAATCATTTAGGAGCTTTTTAGCATATATTCTTATTTCGTTATTTTTCTTATTTTTCTTTTACTTTGGATTATAACTGATTAAACGTCCTGAGCAAGGCACCAAGTTTTTTTGTTTTGTTTTGAGAGATTACTTTACGTATTGTATAACATATATATATATATATATATATATATATATATATATATATATATATATTATATATATATATATTACGTAATTTGGTACTTTGAAACCTTGTCGTTACTCCAGGATCTAGAAATGCTACGGCCTTCAATTTCTAACATCACTGTGGTGAATGGAAGTTTTATGTAATTTAATTTTGTTTACACTCATAAGGTAAACTGCAATCATATAAAATTTTACGAAATTCAGTATGTAAAGAAATAAGAAAAAATATGTATATATCATGTCTAAGGGACGACACGTTCTTATACACCACTCCTATTCTTTTTCTTAATTCTTTCCGATATGAAGGTCTTATATTTATTATTTTTGTTCTTGTTCACCATTTTGTTGCGTTTGCATCACTTTTTCTTTAGTTTGTCAAATATCGATTGATAAGTTTGCATTTCTTTTGTGTTTGTCAGTTTATTCTTTACTTTTTATATTCAACAGACTTATAAATCTCGAAGAACCCCGACCAGAACTCTCTATCTATCGAAAGTCTGACATGTTGAACGATATCCTCTTCTGTGCCGTTTCTTGGTAAATGAACCTCCTAGTTCATCAAGTCTCGTCGAAGACACCACTCACGGTCAGCATATCAGTTCTGGACGACTTGATCTGAAAAATCCCGACTTGACTGTCGTGTCGGACCGTGGCTGATTCGGACCTTAATCTTGGCGGATTCGGACCCATACTAATTATTTTATATTATAGCAATGGGTATTTCTATATAAGTATTCCGCATCGTTTGTCCCCGCGAATACAAAAGCCACCCGGAATTGGGGCGTCAATGTATTTCGCCGTGTTTAGTACGAGCCCCTGGAGGTTAATTATAGTCGTCCGAATAAACAATACTTAAAATTCTTGTTCATGAGGTAAAACTGCATAGAAAAATTGGCCAATCATATGAAAGTCCGAATAAGCCTGGATAAAAGGTCCGAATGAACCAGTACATGGTCCGAATAAGCCTGTTCCTTCCTTATGTACAGACAGCTACTATGCTTGTATGTAAACTCTTGTAAGATATCCTATGTCCCATATTTTACCAGTGATCAGGAGCACAAAAGGAAGTGCTCGAATTATATGGTTGCAATGTTCAAATAGTGTTTTTATGGTTCTTTTGTCTTCATATTATGCTGTTGTATTACAGTAAAGAGACCTTATATATATATATATATATATATATATATATATATATATATATAGATATATATATATATATATATATATATATATATATATATGTATATATATATATGTGTGTGTGTGTGTGTGTGTGTGTGTTAACAAAGTTACAGAACCACGATGGAAATTGTTTCAATTCTCCTTCGTGCTGTAACTCGTATAATCATCGCGATTTCATGTTAACTACTAAATAAAAGTACGTTGGTCTCAAGATGATTAACCTTGACTAAAACAGAAATATTTCAGTTAACATTGTTTCAGATCTCCCAGAAACCTTTTGTTTTTGCTTTCATGAACTGATTTCGTTTCATTTTCTATACGTAGGTACTATTAGCATTTAGCCTAACAGTTGAAAAGCATTCACCCTTCACCCTCGACAGCCATTATTACAAGAGATAAAATTCAAGATATTATGAGAAAACATTAATGCTAGATATAGCAATAAGAAAACAGTAATATCTCTAGTTTTCTTGGATGATTTTGCATGGGAGTAACGTGCATTTGTGTTTGTTTAGGAGAGGTTATTTATGGCTGATGGTGTGCGGGATGTCGGTTGGGATTCTCGTCTGCTGTACTGCTTCCCCATTCCCCCAATCACACGAACTTTATTGTATTGGTATTTTTGCGGTCCATAAAAAATGAATTTTGATAAATAAACCATTTAAGTTACGATAATAAATGCATTAATTCTGCTTAACATTAAGTAGCTTTTGTGAAACTTTAGGTTCATTATTCGTATGAGCAAACTTTTGACATTCAAGATTGATAAGTAATTTTTGTTCCCAGGAGATAAATAATCAGCTTCGCTGGAATTATGAACTACTACAGTAATGTCCTGATCATCATCTTTCTGTATAAAATGTCTGTTTCTCTCGAGATCTCTTTCTTATGGATAGAATAGCAAATTACTTTTTAGTTTTAGAAAGGGACAGAGCTGAGGGAGTTTTTAGTCAATACACCAAAGCAGCTCAACTTCACTGATCGGAAACCAGGAGTCGTCTCATCTTAAAAGGTCAATATTAGCACAAACGACAGTAATTATATAATATAATATATGCATATTATAAAAACTTTTTGGCGCGGCTGTGCATAATTCCGATCGTATAGGGAAGTCCTTATACGATCAGTATTTATTCGCTTTTGGGTTCTATTCGTCGAGAGTCGTTACCACTCGGCCATACCTATTTACTGATTTAAGTGTCTTAGAACTGCTATGTATCTAAATAATTACACCTATTCCGGATAAGAAGGGCACCTTGGGTCCAAATGAAATCGCCTTAAATTGCAATTATATCACATCCTGCCAAATTTTATTGTTCATACGACACTTCTGCCACCAACTCATCTCTTTTCATAATCAAATCACCAGCTTGAAAATCCACCTTCTTTTCTATTAAATGCATAGATAGCGTTTCGTGAACGATTGCTATCACAAAGCCCATATTCCGGGTAAGGAGGGCACCAACCATCAAATGAAATCGCCTTTAATTGCAATTATATTACGTCTCGCCAAAATATATTACTCCCCAGACACTTCTGCCACCAACTATGTTTTTTCGTCATGAAATCATTCATGAAATCATCCTGGTATTCTTTTAAACTCATAGAAAGCATTCACAGATAATCGCTTTCCCAAAACAGCCTTCCTTTGTCTTAGCGATGTGATTTTGTTTTTTCATCTCAACATTAACGACGTTTAATGTTAGCGAAGAGGGCTTGTAATCGCTACTGTTTTTATGTAATCCATCATTGCTTTTCATTTCAGTCGGTTTACACTATAATATATATATATATATATATATATATATATATATATATATATATATATATATATATATATATATATATACATACATAAAAGGTGTGTGTGTGTGTGTGTGTGTACTATCCACCCATCCGTTTCGAATCTAGACTCATGTAGCCTAGTGCTATCAGGGGCTCTTGCTTTTCTGCTGTTATTAATGCATCGTCTTCCTCTCGTTCGAATCAGTACAGGAGTATATTAACATGTATGGCGGTATACCTACATCTAATGACAATCTTATGTTGTGGCTGATGGTTGTACCATGAGCAAAAGTGACCTAGACAAATGTGATTATCAGTAGTATTTCATAGACCTATGCGCCTTATTTCCTTTAGTCATTTTGTTTTTGTAGATTGCTAAGTTTTAATGTTAGGTTTATTCTGGCAATCGTACAAATGTTTTAATTATTAACCATTATTGTTCAAATTTCCTAAATGCCTTAATTTAATTACCGGAGGTAGTATGCCTGTATATTCTCGTAAAGCTGTGTAAACGTGATTATCCTTTTATGGTACAACTCTTTAGGAAGTATAGTTTCGCTACCGCATTTTTCTAAAGAAATTCATCCACGGAATTTTCTATCGTTTCTTAATCTTCTTTGTTTCATATTTGCTGGGCAGGAAAGCGAATTAAAAGCTTCTCTGTTGCATAACCTGGTACCAGTTTAGGCCTACCCCATTGCAAATTACGTTATCCTACGTTAGCATAATGTTACGGCAGAACTACACCCAACGTTGGGGACAAATTAAAAACACTAACGTTAAAAACGTTTTTTTTTTTTTTTTTTTTTTTTTTTTTTTTTTTTTTTTTTTTTTACGTTGGCGCAACTTTAGTTCAGTTACAATTAATTAACCTTGTGGTAACGTTAACAAAAGGTTAGTTCTGTTCAATCAACGAACCAAGCAGTAACTATCAGGCAACTATGTAATTATATATAATATATATATATATATATATATATATATATATATATATATATATATATATATATATATTATATTACACAGTAAAATCATTCCTTCACGTGAATAAATTATTATATAAATTGTTCTCCCTAATTTTATTCTACAAAGTAGAAAGGTACATATTGAGATGCATATAGTGGCAACTACAGGACAGAGAAAGAGGAACTTCCAAGAACACTATATGCTGTACCAAGCTCACTCAGCCCCACAGAAAGACAGGGAGTAAGAAGGACACAAGTGCTTTATTTTTAATATATTAATGTGGGGCTTTTAAGGAAAAGGTGAAGGCACTAGTGAAAAGGTTGAATGTGTGTATAGTATAAACAAATAGAGGGGGACTGTTGACAGGGGTAAATCATATGAAGTGTAGTAAAGAAAATATGGGTTGTAGAAGGTTTCAAATAGTTTTGAATAGAATGAGGATAGAAGTAGTGGGCACCATTCCTGATAACTTTGAAGGAGGTGATCGACATTCCATGGAGAGCAGAAAAGGTTTGGGAGCTTAAAAGTGTCAAGATGAGCAAATGAAGAATCAAAAGGTTTTGGAATGCCAGTGACTGTTTGACTGTATGAGAGGCTAAAAAGATAACAAATGTGATTGAGCTGAAGTTGAAGTTCTTGGGAACATGGGAAGGAAGGAAGTTTAACCTAGAGTTATGAATAGGTTGGGAGAGGTGTGAGGGATGAGGAACAGTCATCTGAGATCAAGGGATGGACATGTGGAAAAACATATGATGAATCACTCCATACAGTTCAGAACTAAGCTATTTAAAATTTATGTGTTTCCATAAAAAGAAATGGAAATTACAACTAGATATCATAATCACACAATTTGTATATGAATATGGCATGTAGAACCTTTTTATTATTGCACACCTTAGCCTACAAAATCACTTTTGATCTATGATGGCCTTACTCCCACTCAAGGGCAGGAAGACCATGAATTCATTGAAATACCAATGATGATATATAAAGTCTACAAATTTATTCATAATTCTGTCCACAAGGGTAATACATCATTTTTCAATATCTCAGTTAACTATTCCACAGGCGTTTGGACAAATAAATTTACTATATGAGGACACTTTTACTGTAACCAATTAAAGAAAATTACTTAACTTATAAAATGCAGTATATAGTAGTACAAGCACTTATAAATTTACACAAGAATTCATGAAGAGGAGCTCCAGTCACAAGCAAGTAAAACAGATTATGGGATTATGTAACATTTTAGGTGTCAGAAAAGAGGCGGATGGAGAGGCCTCGATCTCCTTTGTTTTGATCTTGACTTCAACTTCTAAGCCTCCTTCCCCATGTGGTGCAAATTGAGGATGGCAGGAATAGTGCCATCTATCACGATGTCAGCTTCCTTATCTTGTTTGGGCAGAAATCCTTTGGCAACACCTGAAGAAAAAAAAAATTATATATGAGGTATATGAAGAGAACAATAGTGAGAATAGCAAAGCCAAACAAAATTTAAAATTACAATTAATAAACAATGAAAAAGGAAAAGTATAAAGAAAGCAATACGAAAATATATAAGCCAATTTTAGGAATTACAATAATTCAACCCAGACACTCATCAACATCCATACCACAACAATCACACAACTCTGACACATATTTACAGACACAACAATCAAACATCTTATAAGTAAAAGGGAGTCCAGGGCTCAGGACTATGATGGAGCATTAAACTTTAGTTTTCTGATACCTGACTTTTGCCTCTCTCAATGTGGAATAGTACATTAAATTCATGATCATAAGCTTAATATGTCTAAATTAATTGTGTAACAAATTAATATTATTACTGATATTAGTATATTAGTACTTGTAACCTGTTTGTCATGATTATGGAGGTGATATCAACTTAAGGACATTAAGGGATCCGGGTTGCCTGGGGAGTTGCATTATGCAGACGACTTGGTATTAAATTAACTGTGGGGAGCTAAAAAGAAATTCATCAAATGAAAGAATAGACTGGAGTCCAAAGGTTTTATGAGTGAATAATGTAAGTAAAACTGTTTGGTTATGATCAATGTTGTGGGTGAGGGACCATTGTGGTTATTGGAAAGTCGCCTTGTGCTATGTGCAAGAAGAGGGTCAGTAGCAAGTGATGGAAAAATAGTCTAAAATATATTTAAATATTAAATAATGCACCCCAAAAGTATGCAGGTACCACGTACATTATTTTAAAATTTAATGAAATTAAAAATAAATGATAAATGAAATAATAAATACTTACCTCGAATTAATCCTTGTTTAGTCTAGCATCAGACTATTTCCTCTTTCTCTTGATTCCTTCAATGAAACTCCCCCATCAATTGTTTTGTCATGACCCCTCAGAGGGTCACTGTTTTCTCACTTATTTGCAAACACTGAAGCCCAGTTCAGTAACCTGACAAGGTAAATTAAACAAGGATTAGAGTAGGCTACAAAAAACAGAGATCCACGATTTGCAATATAATGAGGGGAGGGTTCAGATAAATCTATGGCAAGGTAAAATGCAGGTACTACATTCCAGAGTATGTATTTGGTAAAACCCTTGAAACGATATCCCATGCAGTATTTAACAATCTAATATTAATTTTCCAGAAGGAAAAAACTTTAGTCATTGCTGACTTCATTTTAATTCTGAGTGTGTGTAATTCTATTGCAACCCTGTTTAGTTTGTCTTAAACCCTACAAAATAATGTGCATGAATAAGTAAATGGATACCCATATAAAAAAAATATGTATACTTACCTTTGACCTTATATAAGGCTTTTCTGAGTGTTTTTTTCAAACTGTTCCACTTCCTCTTCAGAAGTCAGAATGGGTGGTGGGGAAAATCTGGTTTAGATTTTCTCTAGGGTCTCATCATAATTTTTATCTCTGCTTCCAAGATTTCCTCTTTAAGCGGGGATGACGCCCTCTTAACCTCTTCAATCTTAGATTTTACCTAGTCAGTTTTACTTTCAAGACCTGAAATGTATAAATAAACCTAGAATTATAAGAGGGCCATCAAATTAGAAACAGTGCATCTCATTTATTCGTATCTCCGACGTCCTACTGTACCAGGGAGCTCCCAATTAGGGGATAGGACACGGCAGCAACTGGAGTTGGAAAAGGAATGACAAGACATTGAGAGATGAGATACAAAAGTTTGCCATTACTGGAGTGTTCCTTCGCATGCAGGTCGGGAGCAAAAAGGTCTCTTGCGTCGTATTCATGGAGGGCTTTTGCTCCTGGATGAGTAACTCCTCCAGAAGGCGCAGACGGCGAGGGTCGGGTCCTCTCCCTATTATCCTGGTGTTGCAGATAATACAGTCACGGGAAATTGTGCCTCGGTGGGCGATGAGGTCGTGATTCTTGATAGCCCCTTCCTGGGCGTGACAGGAGATTCTCTTCACAAGATGCATGGTAGTCATTCCATTGTACTTCCCAGGACATCCTCGGTCGGGGCATATGTATTGGTATACTACGTTTGTCTGGCTGAGGGGGTCTCCTGATGGCGGTGAGGGGTTATTTTTCATGATTAGGTCTCTTGTTTTCGGGTTTTTGTAGTATATTATAAGGTCCACCATCTTGCCTTCTTCGATGAGGAGGATGTTCTCCTTAATGATCATCTTCATCGCCTTCTCCTCCTCGCAGTATTGAGAGTACAAGAAGGCCTTATAATATATCTGATGACTACCATTGCGTCTTGCGAAGAGAATCTCCTGTTACTCCCAAGAAGGGGCTATCTAGAATCACGACCTCATCGCCCACCGAGACACAATTTGCGCGACTGTATTATCCGCAACACCAGGATACTAGGAAGAGCACCCAACCTTGGCCGTCTGCACCTTTTGGAGGCTTTATTCATCCAGGAGCAAAAGCCTCCATGAATACGACGCAGGAGGCCTTTGCTCTCCCGACCTGCATGCAAAGGAACATCCCAGTAACGGCAAACTTCACCATATCGCTGCCGAAAACGCCCCAATTCAAGAGGAAAATAACACCGAAGATGACATTAATACCATGAATAATACCAGCAGTAACATCACGTGGCCTTCGACCAATCAAAATGAAGCCCAGCGGTGATGCTATGCAGGTGAGAAGATCGGCGCACCTGTTGAGCATGCGCTCGAGAGCTGGCTTCAGCCTGCAGCCAGGCAGCCAATCAAAAAGCAGCTCCCATTCACTAGCCAATGAAAACGCAGCGCCACAATATAAGCAGTCAAACTCACCCTCTCACGTCAGTCCTTCACCACCTCCGCCAAGAAGAGTCTGAGGTTTATTCAGATGAAACGTCGCAGCCCCACGAAAAGAATAGAAAGGAATAGAATTTAACATCAATTCTACATTCAATACTCTACGGGATATGCCTGATAATTTGACTATCCCCACTGGAATTTTTTACCATAAAAGTCCAATCGTTTTGACTATTACCCAACTGAGATATGTCAACCTTCGGTGTATTGCTCACCAGTTAAGCAACAATGAGAAACAAAAACAATAATTAGAAAAATAGAGAAGAACCTTCATAAGATTAATGCGGCAATCACTTTTAATCAAACATGTTTAAAAGAGGTTTACTTTCTGCATATACTAACCTAAGACTGCACGACCCCACAGCGAGGCTAGAAGACAGGACCAGGAGCTTCAGGAAATCCCTCATACAACGGCAATTACGGAGAAGACTTCCGAACTAAAGAAACTTCATGAGGACGATGCTCTACTGCGGCGTGAATAGACGAACGCACGGACATTAGCAAGCTGCCCGAGCAACAAAGATGTAATGAGGAACCCAAAGCAGACTCCCCTGGACCCCTCCGGAACGGCCCTTCCCTCAGCTCTGATTATGACGACCCCGATGTTGACCAACCGAATGAGAACCAACCCACCGATAGTGACAACCTTCCCGATGCAGAATTAGCCGGCAACGATGACATTGATGCCTGCCTTACCCGTCTCTCCCCAGATGAAGATACAAAAAAAACGCATAAAGGGCATCATGCAAAAGCTGATCTCTCTCAACGATGGCAAGTTCCGAGTCCCACAGAGCGCTCAAGGATACATCAATCTTACTACTGACTTCCACCTTCTCCCAACCAAGATGCTCTGCTTAGACTAGGGCTTAACTGTCATTTCATGTCTAGCCTAAGCAACACGAAAAAAGACTTGAGATCGAACTCCTGCTCGACTCCATCCAACAGCTCAAGATTGCGGATATTGTCTGAACAACAGATGCCCTCCAGCCCCTCCTGCTCGCTGAAACCCTCACGGAGAGGGGGCCACACACCAGTGCATCTTCACCTGAGAGATAAAGGAAGCAGCCAAGGTTGTGAAGGCCAAGGAAGACATTACTGTGCGACGGGCAGATAAATAATAAAAACGAAGGAATACCATGAGAAGTTCTATGCTATTCTGTCCGACCCCTCAAAGTTTGAACGTCTCACATGGAACCCCACGGAAGACATCAAAGGGATGCCAACCGTGTCATCAGTATCATAAATGCGGCAACAAACGCAGTCCACCTTCCGCCCATCCAAGGGGACTTCAGGCTTGGTTACCTCTACGGTAACGTGAAAACCCATAAGGAAGGCAACCCTCTCTGCCCGATTATCAGCCAGACGCCTGCCCCGACTTACGCCTTGGCCAAGTGCCTCAATCAAATTTTGACTCCCTACGTCCTGAGCCGCTATAGCCTGAATTCATCGATGGAGTTCCTTGAAGAAATTCGTGACTACCCCGGCACTGGCATCATAGCATCCCTCGACGTAGAATCCCTATTTATCAACATTCCCATCGACAAGACCATTAACATCATCATGGATCGTGTCTACCGAGACCCATTGACGGCCCCATTCAATATCCCAAAAGCCTCTTTGCGCACCTTGCTGGACATCTGTACAAAGAGGGCCCCCTTCTCCACCCACCGAGGACAGATGTTCCATCCGAAAGATGGCGTTGCCATGGGCTCTCCTCTGGGAGTCCTCTTTGCCAACTTCTATATGGGTGCCATAGAAGAGAGGGTCTTCACCCAAAGCCAGCACCCCCGCAAATACGCCCATTACATAGACGATGTCTTTGTGCAAGTCGACACCGAGGATGAGGTAGAAGCCCTTCGTCGCTGATTCCAGCAATGCAACATGCTAAACTATACAGTCGAGTTTAACACCAACGATCGGCTCCCCTTCCTCGACGTCCTTATAACGAAGACAGACAGGCTCCGCACTTCTGTCTACACAAAGAAGACAAATTTAGGAATGTGCCTCAACAAGGATAGCGAGTGTCCTGACAGGTTTAAGAGCACTACCATAAGGGGCCTTTGTGAAAAGGGCCCTCTCCCATTGTTCTACCTAGCAGGACACACACCTCGAGCTTGATAGAGCTTCACAGTTGCTCGTAAATAACGGATATTCTAATAATCTCATCAACCGAGAAGTGCGCACCGCCCTCGAAAGATGGTACCCGAAGACCCATGACCCCGCCCCACCAAGAACACCAAGATATATTATAAGGCCTTCATGCACTCTCAATACTCCGAGGAGGAAAAGGCGATGAAGATGATCATTAAGGAGAACATCCTCCTCATCGAAGAAGGCAAGATGGTGGACTCTTAATATACTACAAAAACCCGAAAACAAGAGACCTAATCATGAAAAATAACCCCTCACCGCCATCAGGAGACCCCCATCAGCAGACGAAAGTAGTATACCAATACATATAGCCCGACCGAGGATGTCCTGGGAAGTAGATTGAAATGAATACCATGCGTCTTGCGAAGAGAATATCCTGTCACGCCCAAGAAGGGGCTATCAAGAATCACGCCCTCATCGCCAACCGAGACACATTTTCCCGCGACTGTATTATCCACAACACCAGGATAATAGGGAGAGCACCCGACCCTCGCCGTCTGCGCCTTCTGGAGGAGTTACTCATCCAGGAGCAAAAGCCCTCCATGAATACGACGCAAGAGACCTTTTTGCTCCCGACCTGCATGCGAAGGAACACTCCAGTAATGGCAAACTTCACCATATCGCCGCCCGAAAACGCCCCAATTCAAGAGGAAAATAACAACGAAGATGACATTAATACCATGAATAATACTAGCAGTGACATCACACGGCCTTTGACCAATCAAAATGAAGCCCGGCATGATGTTATACAGCTGACAAGATCGGCGCGCTGGTTGAGCATGCACTCGGGAGCTGGCTTCAGCCCGCAGCCAGGCAGCCAATCAAAAAGCAACTCCCCATTCACGAGCCAATGAAAAGGCAGCGGCACGAAGGCCCATGCAGCACCACCACAATATAAGCAGTCGGACTCAACCTCCCTTTTATCCTTCTGCGCATACCTTCCTTTAGCCCCACCACCTAATTCTTTCACCTAATCTTCCTTCCAAGGGACCCCCTCAATCCTACCCTATCCCCCCATTCATGTTCATGTTCATGTTCTCACTTTAGTCCTTCACCCACCTCCGCCCAAGAGGATGTCGGAGGTTTATTCAGACGAAACGTCGCGGACCCACGAAAAGAATAGAAAAGGAATAGAATTTAACATCAATTCTACATGCAATAAACTCTACGGGATATGCCCGAAAATTTGACTACCCCCACTTGAATTTTTTACCAATAATAGTCCAATCGTTTTGACTATTACCCTATTGAAATATGTCAACCTTCGGTGCATTGCTCACCAGTTTAAGCAACAATGAGAAAACAATAATTGGAAAAATCGAGAAGAACCTTTATAAAATTAATGCAGCTGAGGCAGCAATCACTTTTAAAAATAATAATAATAATAATAATAATACAATGCGCAACTGGAATACAATACTTACAAGCTCTGGAATAAGACTAGCAGAGGTTAATATCAGGAGAGGGATCTTCCAGGGCGACTCACTGTCCCCACTACTCTTCGTAGTAGCCATGATTCCCATGACAAAAGTACTACAGAAGATGGTGCCGGGTACCAACTCAAGAAAAGAGGCAACAGAATCAACCATCTGATGTTCATGACGACATCAAGCTGTATGGTAAGAGCATCAAGGAAATAGATACCCTAATCCAGACTGTAAGGATTGTATCTGGGGACATCAGGATGGAGTTTGGAATAGAAAAATGAGCCTTAGTCAACATACAAAAAGGCAAAGTAACGAGAACTGAAGGGATAAAGCTACCAGATGGGAGCAACATCAAACACATAGATGAGACAGGATACAAATACCTGGGAATAATGGAAGGAGGGGTTATAAAACACCAAGAGATGAAGGACACGATCAGGGAAGAATATATGCAGAGACTCAAGGCAATACTCAAGTCAAAACTCAATGGAGGAAATATGATAAAAGCCATAAACACATGGGCAGTGCCAGTAATCAGATACAGCGCAGGAATAGTGGAATGGACGAAGGCAGAACTCCGCAGCATAGATCAGAAAACCAGGAAACATATGACATACACAAAGCACTACACCCAAGAGCAAATACGGACAGACTATACATAACACGAAGGAATGAGGGAGAGGACTACTAAGTATAGAGGACTGCGTCAACATCGAGAACAGAGCACTGGGGCAATATCTGAAAACCAGTGAAGACGAGTGGCTAAAGAGTGCATGGGAAGAAGGACTAATAAAAGTAGACGAAGACCCAGAAATATACAGAGACAGGAGAATGACAGACAGAACAGAGGACTGGCACAACAAACCAATGCACGGACAATACATGAGACAGACTAAAGAACTAGCCAGCGATGACACATGGCAATGGCTACAGAGGGGAGAGCTAAAGAAGGAAACTGAAGGAATGATAACAGCAGCACAAGATCAGGCCCTAAGAACCAGATATGTTCAAAGAACGATAGATGGAAATAACATCTCTCCACATATGTAGGAAGTGCAATACGAAAAATGAAACCATAAACCACATAGCAAGCGAATGCCCGACACTTGCACAGAACCAGTACAAAAAGAGGCATGATTCAGTGGGCAAAAGCCCCTCCACTGGAGGAGTGCAAGAAACATCAGCTACCTTGCAGTAATAAGTGGTACGAGCACCACCTGAGGGAGTGATAGAAAACGATCAGGCAAAGATCCTGTGGGACTATGGTATCAGAACGGATAGGGTGATACGTGCAAACAGACCAGACGTGACGTTGATTGACAAAGTCAAGAAGAAAGAATCACTCATTGATGATCGCAATACCATGGGACACCAGAGTTGAAGAGAAAGAGAGGAAAAAAATGGATAAGTATCAAGATCTGAAAATAGAAAATAAGAAGGATATGGGATATGCCAGTGGAAATCGTACCCATAATCATAGGAGCACTAGGCACGATCCCAAGATCCCTGAAAAGGAATCTAGAAAAACTATAGGCTGAAGTAGCTCCAGGACTCATGCAGAAGAGTGTGATCCTAGAAACGGCACACATAGTAAGAAAAGTGATGGACTCCTAATGGAGGCAGGATGCAACCCGGAACCCCACACTATAAATACCACCCAGTCGAATTGGAGGACTGTGATAGAGCAAAAAAATAAATGAATAAATAAAAAAATAATAATAATAATATATACAATTTCAGACATATTTACAGTATTTACAAATTTGGCAAAGGTTCTTCAATCAAGTCACTACAGTAAACAAATGTAAAATCCTAAACCCATGTAGATATTAATCAGAAACAAGTAATGTCCAAGATAGTATGTGCCTATGTGGCTTTGTATAGCTAAGCTGTATGCTAGTGAAAGACACTATTTAACACATACCTGAATAATGGGGCAAGTGAGGCTGTGGATGTGATCTGTCATTTTCCGAAGTCATCATCTGACGTGAGGAAGGATGCTTTCTCTTTGCAATGTTTGTTTGTCTCCTGTTGTTGACCACTTCTTCATGAGTGACCTCAGCATGTCTAGAAGATGGTCTAACTTCTCTTTT
>NC_061091.1:70744800-70745838 GCF_015104395.2 Macrobrachium nipponense | reverse complement strand
TTTGAAATGTTATCTTGCCCCACACTTTCGTTCTGAACATGTTGGTTTCATCCACTCACAAATGGTGCCACAACTTTCAAAAGTGGCTACTGTAATGATAAATTTGCCCCCCAACCAGTGCCTCGGTTGAACGGTCATTCAGTCGCCACTCGCATATCCATTCCTCTGATCGCAACCGTCCATCAACAGATAGGGCTGCCAAACTTGTATATGTCGCTCATCATTTGACATTAGATGAAAAACTTCATCGAACTTCTAATCCACAGCCATCAACATTAGCAGAAGCTCCCCTTTCACAAAAAGAAAAGCCATCATCATCATGATGCTCCTCTGCATGAAGTTTAAAGGATAAATCTTCACTCCAGGATTATTCTTCAGAAGACTCGCGAGAAGATTTAGGTTCCGAACCAGATCACCCCTCAGGCAATGATACTGATTCAGACTAGAAAGTTTACCCTTTTTGAGAGGAAATTTAATCAATAATTCTGGGCCAAAGTTAATGTTTTGTTTCAATGTAAACTGTCTGTACCTTTCTTTTAAGTTTTGTGAAAGAGGTGCAGGCTCAGCGTCTCTTTTTTTTATCAATAATTGAAAAAGTTATCAGTATTGGCGAAAATAAAATATTTTTAAAAAGTTTATTTAGTTTATATTGGCAGTGATTTCAAAGAGCATTTTCAGTAAGTGTGTCTTTTTCTGTAGAAATGTATACAGAGTATGTATTTCTTTTCATGACTGAAGCATCTAATGAAGGTCTTGCTTTTGTTCTTTATAGCTTATTATAATAAATGACATCCATAAAACAATTCAAAGCTTTAGGAAAACTTTTTATGAGTGGATACCTTTATTTCAAATGCTCCATGTTCAGATTTCATTGAATGACAAAAATTATCATTTTTATGTTACGCCCTGCAGTATAGGCTATATTATAATGATCAAATTATATCTATAAAACTTATCTCTTTGTGCTGTAACTTCAAGAGCATTTTTTTTTTATTTTAGTTTTCTTCATTTAATTTCATAGGGCTATTCCATTGTTTC
>NC_061091.1:70689800-70739800 GCF_015104395.2 Macrobrachium nipponense | reverse complement strand
CTAAGCCTCCTTAAGGAATTCGGTATCTGTCAGGCCAGCTTTAGTGTGGGTATACCACTTTCGAGCCATAGGCAACCTCTACCATGGTAGGTTAATGCCTCTCTCATCGAAAGTGGATTTCTGCTCACCTTCTGGGGGCTAGCCTAAGCCTCCTTAAGGAATTCAGTATCTCTCGGGCCAGCTTTAGCGTGGGTATGCCACTTTCGAGCCATAGGCAACCTCTACCATGGTATGTTAATGCCTCTCTTATCGAAAGTGGATTTCTGTCCACCTTTTGGGTGCTGGCCTAAGCCTCCTTAAGGCATTCGGTATCTGTCAGGCTAGCTTTAGTCTTTTTATACCACTTACGAGTCATAAGCAACCTCTACCATGGTAAGTTAATGTCTCTCTTATCGAAAGTGGATTTCTGCCCACCTTTTGGGTGCTGGCCTAATCCTCTTTTAGGAATTCAGTAAATGTTGGGCCAGCTTTAGTGTGGGTATACTGCTTTCGGCACATATGGCAACCTCTACCATGGTAAGTTATTGCTTCTCTTATCGAAAGTGGATTTCTGCCCACTTTTGCGTACGCCCACCTTTTGCATGCTGGCCTAAGCCTCCTTAAGGAATTCGGTATCTGTTAGGCCAGCTTTAGTGTGGGTATACCACTTTCGAGCCATAGGCAACCTCTAACATGGTATGTTAATGCCCCTCTTATCGAAAGTGGATTTCTGCCCACTTTTGCGTACGCCCACCTTTTGCATGCTGGCCTAAGCCTCCTTAAGGAATTCGGTATCTGTCGGGCCAGCTTTAGTCTGGGTATACCACTTACGAGCCATAGGCAACCTCTACCATGGTAAGTTAATGCCTCTCTTATCGAAAGTGGATTTCTGCCCGCCTTTTGGGTGCTGGCCTAAGCCTCTTTTAGGAATTCAGTAAATGTTGGGCCAGCTTAGTGTGGGTATACCGCTTTCGACACATAAGGCAACCTCCACCATGGAAAGTTAATGCCTCTCTTATCGAAAGTGGATTTCTGCCCACTTGTGTGTACTGGCCTAAGCCTCCTTAAGGAATTTGTTATCTGTCGGTCCAGCTTTAGTGTGGGTATACCACTTTCGAGCCATAGACAACCTCTACCATGGTAAGTTAATGCCTCTCTTATCAAAAGTGGATTTCTGTTCACCTTTTGGGTGCTGGCCTAAGCCTCCTTAAGGAATTCAGTAAATGTTGGGCCAGCTTTAGTGTGGGTATACCGCTTTCGACACATATGGCAACCTCTACCATGGTAAGTTATTGCTTCTCTTATCGAAAGTGGATTTCTGCCCACTTTTGCGTACGCCCACGTTTTGCATGCTGGCCTAAGCCTCCTTAAGGAATTCGGTATCTGTTAGGCCAGCTTTAGTGTGGGTATACCACTTTCGAGCCATAGGCAACCTCTAACATGGTAAGTTAATGCCCCTCTTATCGAAAGTGGATTTCTGCCCACCTTTTGTGTGCTGGCCTAAGCCTCCTTAAGGAATTTGGTATCTGTCAGGCTAGCTTTAGTCTTTTTATACCACTTACGAGTCATAAGCAACCTCTACCATGGTAAGTTAATGTCTCTCTTATCAAAAGTGGATTTCTGCCCACCTTTTGGGTGCTGGCCTAATCCTCTTTAAGGAATTCAGTAAATGTTGGGCCAGCTTTAGTGTGGGTATACCGCTTTCGACACATATGGCAACCTCTACCATGGTAAGTTATTGCTTCTCTTATCGAAAGTGGATTTCTGCCCACTTTTGCGTACGCCCACGTTTTGCATGCTGGCCTAAGCCTCCTTAAGGAATTCGGTATCTGTTAGGCCAGCTTTAGTGTGGGTATACCACTTTCGAGCCATAGGCAACCTCTAACATGGTAAGTTAATGCCCCTCTTATCGAAAGTGGATTTCTGCCCACCTTTTGTGTGCTGGCCTAAGCCTCCTTAAGGAATTTGGTATCTGTCAGGCCAGGTTTGGTCTGGGTATACCACTTACGGGACATAAGCAACCTCTACCATGGCAAGTAAATGCCTCTCTTATCGAAAGTGGATTTCTGCCCACCTTTTGGGTGCTGACCTAAGCCTCCTTTAGGAATTCAGTAAATGTCGGGCCATCTTTAGTGTGGGTATACGACTTTAGACACATAAGGCAACCTCTACCATGGTAAGTTAATGCCTCTCTTATCGAAAGTGGATTTCCACCCACCTTTTGGGTGCTGGCCTAAGCCTCCTTCAGGAATTCGGCATCTGTCGGGCCAGCTTTAGTGTGGGTATACCACTTTCGAGCTATAGGCAACCTCTACCATAGTATGTTATTGCCTCTCTTATCGAAAGTGGATTTTTCCCCACCTTTTGGGTGCTGACCTAAGTCTCCCTTAGGAATTCAGTATCTCTTGGGCCAGCTTTAGTGTGGGTATAACACTTTCGAGCCATAGGCAACCTCTACCATGGTAAGTTAATGCCTCTCTTATCGAAAGGGGATTTCTGCCCACCTTTTGCGTGCTGGCCAAAGCCTACTTCAGGAATTAAGTATCTGTTGGGCCAGCTTTAGTGTGGGTATAATACTTTCGAGCCATAGGCAACCTCTACCATGGTAATTTAATGCCTCTCTTATCGAAAGTGGATTTCAGCCCACCTTTTGCGTGCTGGAGTAAGCCTCCTTAAGGAATTCAGTATCTCTCGGGCCAGCTTTAGTGTGGGTATACCACTTCCAAGCCATAGGCAACCTCTACCATGGTATGTTAATGCCTCTCTTATCGAAAGTGGATTTCTGCCCACCTTTTGGGTGCTGACCTAAGCCTCCCTTAGGAATTCAGTATCTGTTGGGCCAGCTTTAGTGTGGTTATAACACTTTCGAGCCATAGCCAACCTCTACCATGGTAAGTTAATGCCTCTCTTATCGAAAGTGGATTTCTGCCCTCCTTTTGCGTGCTGGAGTAAGCCTCCTAAAGGAATTCAGTATCTTTCGGGCCAGCTTTAGTGTGGGTATACCACTTTCGAGCCATAGGCAACCTCTACCATGGTAGGTTAATGCCTCTCATATCGAAAGTGGAATTCTGCCCATCTTTTGCATGCTGGCCTAAGCCTCCTTACGGAATTCGGTATCTGTCGGGCCAGTTTTAGTGTGGGTATACCACTTTCGAGCCATATGCAACCTCTACCATGGTAAGTTAATGCCTCTCTTATCAAAATTGGATTTTTGCCAACCTTTTGCATGCTGGCCTAAGCCTCCTTACGGAATTCGGTATCTGTCGGGCCAGTTTTAGTGTGGGTATACCACTTACGAGCTATAGGCAACCTCTACCATGGTAAGTTATTGCCTCTCTTATTGAAAGTGGATTTCTGCTCACCTTTTGGGTGCTGGCCTAAGCCTCCTTTAGGAATTCAGTAAATGTTGGGCCAGCTTTAGTGTGGGTATGCCGCTTTCGACACATATGGCAACCTCCACCATGATAAGTTAATGCCTCTCTTATCGAAAGTGGATTTCTGCCCACTTTTGCGTACGCTCACGTTTTGCATGCTGGCCTAAGCCTCCTTAAGGAATTCGGTATTTATCAGGCCAGCTTTAATGTGGGTATACCACTTTCGAGCCATAGGCAAACTCTACCAAGGTATGTTAATGCCTCTCTTATCGTAAGTTGATTTCTGCCCACCTTTTTGGTGCTCGTTTAAGCCTCCTTAAGGAATTCGGTATCTGTCAGGCCAGCTTTAGTCTGGGTATACCACTTACGGGACATAAGCAACCTCTACCATGGTAAGTAAATGCCTCTCTTATCAAAGTGGATTTCTGCCCACCTTTTGTGTGCTGACCTAAGCCTCCTTTAGGAATTCAGTAAATGTCGGGCCAGCTTTAGTGTGGGTATACGACTTTCGACACATAAGACAACCTCTACCATGGTAAGTAAATGCCTCTCTTATCTAAAGTGGATTTCCACCCACCTTTTGGGTGCTGGCCTAAGCCTCCTTCAGGAATTCGGCATCTGTCGGGCTAGCTTTAGTGTGGGTATACCACTTTCGAGCCATAGGCAACCTCTACCATGGTATGTTAATGCCTCTCTTATCAAAAATGGATTTCTGCCCACCTTTTGGGTGCTGACCTAAGCCTCCCTTAGGAATTCAGTATAATGGTCGGGGCAAGCTTTACTAGTGGGGGTATGACCACTTCCAAAAGCATAGGCAAAACCTTCTAAACCATGGTAAGTTAATGCCTCTCTTATGAAAAGTGGATTTCTGCCCACCTTTTGGGTGCTGGCCTAAGCCTTCTTAAGGAATTTGGTATTTGTCGGGCCAGCTTTAGTGTGGGTATACCACCTTCGAGTCATAGGCAACCTCTACCATGGTAAGTAAATGCCTCTCTTATCGAAAGTGGATTTCTGTCCACCTTTTGGGTGTTGGCCTAAACCTCCTTAAGGAATTCGGTATCTGTCGGGCCAGCTTAAGTGCGGGTATACCACTTTCGAGCCATAGGCAACCTCTATCATGGTAAGTTAATGCCTCTCTTATCGAAAGTGGATTTCTGCCCACCTTTTGGGTGTTGACCTAAGCCTCATTAAGGAATTCGGTATCTCTCGGGACAGCTTAAGTGTGGGTATACAACTTTCGAGCCATAGGCAACCTCTACCATGGTAAGTTAATGCCTCTCTTATCAAAAGTGGATTTCTGCCCACCTTTTGCGTACTGGAGTAAGCCTCTTAAAGGAATTCAGTATCTGTCGGGCCAGCTTTAGTGTGGTTATACTACTTTCAAGCCATAAGCAACACCTAGCATGGTAAGTTAATGCCTCTTTTATCGAAAGTAGATTGCTGCCCACATTTTGCGTGCTGGCCTAAGCCTCCTCCTTAAGGAATTTGGTATCTCTTGGGCTAGCTTCAGTGTGGGTATACCACTTTCGAGCCATAGGCAGCCTCTACCATGGTAAGTTAATGCCTTTCTTATCGAAAGTGGATTTCTGCCCACCTTTTGGGTGCTGGTCTAAGCCTCCTTAAGGAATTCGGTATCTGTCGGGCCAGCTTTAGTGTGGGTATGCCACTTTTGAGCCATATGCAACCTCTAGCATGGTAAGATAATGCCTCTCTTATTGAAAGTGGATTTCTGCCCACCTTTTATGTGCTGACCTAAGCCTCCTTAAGGAATTTGGTATCTGTCGGGCCAGCTTTAGTGTGGGTATACTACTTTTGAGCCATAGGCAACCTCTAGCATGGTAAGTTAATGCCTCTCTTATCGAAAGTGGATTTCTGCCCACTTTTTGCATGCTGACTGACTTCCTCAAGGAATTCGGTATCTGTGGGCCAGCTTAGTGGGTATACCATTTTGAGCCATAGGCAAACTCTACCATGGTAAGTTAATGCCTCTCTTATCGAAAGTGGATTTCTGCCCACCTTTTGGGTGCTGACCTGAGCTTCCTTGAGGAATTCGGTATCTGTTGGGCCAGCTTTAGGTGTGGGTATACCACTTTCGAGCCATAGGCAACCTCTACCATGGTAAGGTAATGCCTCTCTTATCGAAAGTGGATTTCTGCCCACCTTTTGGGTGCTGACCTAAGCCGCCTCAAGGAATTCGGTTCGGCCAGTTTAAGTATGGGTATACCATTTTCGAGCCATAGGCAACCTCTAGCATGGTAAATTAATTTCTCTGTTATTCAAACTGAATTTCTGCCCACTTTTGCATGCTGGCGTAAGCCTCCTTAAGGAATTCAGTATATATCGGGCCAGCTTGAGTATAGGTATACCACTTTCGAGCCATAGGCAACCTCCAGCATGCTAAGTTAATGCCTCTCTTATCAAAGCTGCATTTCAGCCCACCTTTTGGGTGCTGGCCATAGTCTCCTGAAGGAATTTGGTATCTGTTGGGTCAGATTAAGCGTGGGTATACCACTTCCAAGCCATAGGCAACCTCTTGCATGGTATATTAATGCCTCTCTTATTAAAACTAAATTTCTCCTAACCTTTTGGGTGCTGCCCTACGCCTCCTTAAGGAATTCTGTATCCGTCAGGCCAGCTTAAGTGTGGGTATACCACTTTCGAGCCATAGGCAACCTCTATCATTGTAAGGTAATATTTATGTTATCAATACTGGATTTCTACCCACCTTTTGGGTGTTGGATTAAGATTCCTTTTGAAATTCGGCATTAGTTGGGCCAGCTTATGCATAGGTATGCCACTTACTCCGCACCTTTTCGATGCTGGCATAAGTCTCCTTAAGGAATTTGGTATTTGTTGGGCCAGCTTTAGTGTGGGTATACCACTTCTGAGCCATAGGCAACCTCTAACATGGAAAGTTAATGCCTCTCTTATCGAAAGTGGATTTCTGCCCACCTTTTGGGTGCTGACCTAAGCCTCCTTAAGGAATTTGGTATCTGTCGGGCCAGCTTTAGTGTGGGATATTAACTACTTTTGAAGCAACCATAAGGGCAAACCTTTAGCACGGACAAGTCTTAATGCCTCCCTTCATACTCGGAAAGGTTGGATTTCTGCCTAACCTTTTGGGCTGGCTGACCTAAAGCCTCCCTTAAGGAAGGAAAATTGGTACCTGTTGGGCTAGCTAAAGCATGGGTATACCACTGTCAAGCCATAGGCAACCTGTAGCATGGTAAGTTAATGCCTCTGTCATAGAAACTGGATTTCTCTCCACGTTTTGGGTGCTGGCATAAGGTCAATTTATTCCTTCAGTTAGGGTTCAGCATTTGCTGTATCCTTACAAGACATGACTGTTTCCAACGCCCCCTGATGTATGGGCTCTTTTCTTCTTCGAATTTGCAGCGTCCAATGAAACCATGTTGATCAATGTTACGGATGGTGTTAGTGGGTGCACTGTCTTTTCTTCCTTTCAAAATACGGAAAAGCTAAATTCGCCTGATGAGCCCTTTGACAAGGGAGACACCTCCTGATAATAATAATAATAATAATAATAATAATAATAATAATAATAATAATAATAATAATAATAATAATAATAATAATGGAGTAGCAAATTCTCAAAGGGGAATCAAACAGATTCCCGGAAGCTCCCTCTAGAGATTTATTTTTAAATATATATTCTTGCACTTAACTGTGGAATTTGTGCTCCATTAGAAGACTCATGCTACTATGAGTATCTTTTAATAATAATAATAATAATAATAATAATAATAATAATAATATCACCAGTTTATGAAGATCTCTTTATTTCATTAGTCACCAAAATGGTGATAAAATTCACATTGATGTTAGGGAGTGTCCACAGTAAAATGAACACACACACACACACACACACACACACACACACACACACACATATATATATAGATATATATATATATATATATATATATCAACTGATTCACGCTGCTACCCGTCTCTTTGGTTATGTGATTTAAGATCCAAAGTCGCATATACTAAGGAGGGGGGGGGGGGGGTACCAGACTTAATAGAGGTCAGAGGGACAGGGTGGGAATTTTTAAGGGGCGTCGCTTGTCATAAGTCACTCCGGTCGACGAATGAAGTCCTTACATAGGGAATTCGCAGTTCAGTTGTACCTATGTGCCATACCTACTGCCTGCTGGTATTTGGCTGATCCCGGAAGTCGCTGGCATCATCCCCAAACCCCCTCCCCCCTCCCCCCTACCCCTATGGCTGCAGGAGAACACCCTCCAATAAGGCGGTCAGTCAGTCAATCATTTCAGTCCTCAACGCAGCTCTTGCTTCAGAAAGACGTCTTGTCATTCATTCTACGCCCAAACCAGGCTTTTCTTTGTCTCGGCCCATTTGCAAGAACTACAGCTTTTGACCCTCAAACTAAAAAGATCAATTTCAAATTAAAAAGGTCAATTTCAAATAAAAAGGTCAATTTTCAAATTTAAAAGGGTAATTTCAATTTCAAACAGAAAAGGTCAATTTCATGAAAAAGAGGTAAATCAAAGATTTTAAAAAGCCAATTTCAAATTAAAAAAGGTCAATTTCAAATTAAAACAGGTCACTTTCAAATTAAAAAAAGATAAAAATCAAATTAAAAAAAAGATTAGTATTCAAATTAAAAATGTGAAAATTAAATGAGAAAGAATGGACTTTCAAAATTAAAAAATTTAAATTTCAAATTAAACATGATGAAAATCAAATAAAAAATATAAAAACCAAATTAAAAAATAAAAATCACAATTAAAAAAGATCAGATTCAAGTGAAAAAAGGTAAAAATCAAAATTAAACAAAAAGTTGACTTCGAATTAAAATAAACTAATTTCAAATTTAAAAAGGGTCATTTCAAATTTAAAAAGATAAAAATAAAACTAAAAAAAAGCTCAGCTTCAAACTAAAAAAGGTGAAAATCAAATTAAAAAATGGACTTCAAATTAAAACAAATCAATTTCAAATTAAAATAAATGTACCTTAATACAAAAAAAAAAAGGTTTCTAATTGTTTACATGTGTAAAAAGCAAAAAAGCAAAGCCTAATTTTGTAATAACGATGGAATTCTATGCATGTCAACAACTGCTCCAAGCCCATAGCAAACGCTGCCATACATTACTCTTCACAATCATAGTTTGGAGTTTTAGTTCTACTGTTGGATATCCAAATATAAATCACACCCAACGAACACACCACACACACTCATATATATATATATATATATATATATATATATATATATATATATATATATACATATATTATTATATATATATATATATATATATATATATTATATATATATGATATGATGTGTGTGTGTGTGTGTGTGTGTGTGTGTGTGTGTGTGAGTTTGTTGCGCGTGATTTACATATGCATACTTCAACAGTAGAGAACGAAAACTCCGACATGCATAGAATTGTATCAATACGATCATTTAAGTACTTGGGGGGTATATTATAAAGTGCAATTTGTATTATAATGACAGCATAATTCGGACAAAAAGAAAATTTTATGCCGAGTTCAACATGATGTTGAGGAAATTTTATTTTACAGATAAAGACGTATAGATATTTCTGTTTAAACAATTCTGTCTACAGATGTATGGGTGCGAAATGTGGTTTGGTGGTTCCTTCTTCTAAGGTTTGGTGTGGGTTACCATAAGGCTGTCAAAATGATTTTAAACTTTTCATGCCAAGAGAACAACTATCATGCTTGTCAAGAGGAATAGATTTTAACTTTAAAACATTTTTTGTTATTTAAATAAGTCTAAGATTTTGTCAGCCTTGCGGTTGCTAAGCAACCCATGTGATTTTATTCAGGTCTTTTGCTTTTGTCACGTACCTTCGGTGTTCTTAAAGGAGTCTACGATATTTAAAAAACATTTTATGATACAGATCCGTTATTATTCAATGATAAAGATGCTATTTCAGCAAGAGTTTGTTTCCTTCAAAACAATGAGAAGCAGGTGAGGGAATCTTATTGTGTATGTACCTAACACGGATACAGTAGCGACTTCTGTACTTTTCTTTTCTCATGAAGAAATAGATTAGATGGACGTTATGGACGAAAGGAAGCCAGCATAAAGTTACTGTAATTAGTGAAGGTGAGATCTGCAGCACAAGCTTGGTTTCTCCGTTAATGACTCCTGATCAATTTAATTCATTATTAGTAAAAAAAATTTGTTATTATTATTGTTATTATTTTGGAAGGAGGCTATTTTTCAAATATATGTTAAAGAGAATGGCTGTGTTTAGCGAATTAATTTTACGTAAGAATTTCTCTATTCTTCCTTGTCATAAAATAAATTCGCTAAAAACAACCATTCTTGTTAATAGGTTATGATTATTATTATTATTATTATTATTTTATTATTATTATTATTATTATTATTATTATTATTATATTCTAGCAGCAATCTACTAGCAAATAGATTTTGTGCATTGATATGTGGCCAAATTAATAATGATCGTCATAATGAAGCTCGTGTGTCCGCTGAACAGAACAGCCAGATAGAGAAATTATCCCAAACTCGTTCAGGTTAATAATAATAATGCTTGTAAGTGATATATTTGTAATAGTTTAGTTGTAGTTTTCTGTACAGTGAAATACTTGAAATAGTTTAGTTTTAGTCTTCTATAAAAGGATACTATTGAGATGGCTCTTTGTCTTGTCCGTCCGTCCTCGGATCTTGAGAACTAGTGAGGCTAGAGGGCTGCAAATTGGTATGTTAGATCATCCACCCTTCCAACCATCAAACAGAACAAATTGCAGCCCTCTAGCCTCCGCATTTTTTCATTTTTTTACGTTCAAGTTTATACATGATCGTGCGTCTGGCACCGCAACAGACGCAAATAACACATGTGGCTGAACGTTTTATGGGCCACGGCTGAGAGTTTCATACAGCATTACATGCAGTACAGAAAACTCGATTGTTTACTTGTTTATTATCGTCATAAAGACTCGCTTCTTAACTTTGGTAGAGATTACGCACAGGCTTCTGTTCTCTGGCGAGAGAACATTGGAGCAAGGGGAATTTCAAAAGAAATGAGGCAGAAAGGCAATGAACAGAAAGTAGACTGCAAATACAACAACAACAACAACAAAAATGCAAGTGGAGCTGAAGGGCCTCTGCTAATAGTCCAGTAATTAAAGAGCTGATGTTGGAAAAAATTGCTTTATTTTGTTTCTCAACTGATTTTGACAGTAAATGAGGTTTGATAGCCATGATAAAAAAAAAAAATTTACTCTGATCTGCTCACTGCTAATGCCCTAAATTGGCCCTAATCCAAGATGGCCGCCATCGCCAATTTTTAATGCCAAAAATTAAACACCTTCCTAGCTAATAGTGCTACAAATGCAAACAAGGTATGTAATTCTATGTTTTGGGGGCCAGGAAATTCATCTAGAGTATTTTCAATAAGATTGTGAAGATATTAGAGCTTGATCGTGACCACATTCTTTAATTGCATTCCCAAACTTAATATCGAGGGAGTCGAATCATCCAAAAACTCTGCTTCACTGTTCACTACAGCACTGGTGCAGGTAATTAAAAATCCCTTGCAGTGACCACAAGCCAGGATGCACAAAAGTCCATTTGTGTGAGAGAAACAAGTATTTTTGTCAAACTTTCCGTGACATTTGACCAGTTTCAACAAAGATGCTGGAGCAGCATCCCTCTGCATCCTCATTGGCTTTTTCTCTAAATTCTGGTCTTTATGGATAAACTAACCCCACTTTATTGGATCAAGATGAGTGCCTTGTCATGTCTGTACCTAGAGGTACACTGTAACTGTGGTACTTGGCTCCATCACAGGTGGGTGGAAGAGATTCAGGAGGCAGATAGACCGACTTGGACGCCACTATGCTACTGAAGCTACTAGCTGCTCTTTCAAACTCAAGGCTATTTCCAGACTTACAGTTGTATAAGATTTCTAGAGCAGCTTGCCCATGCTTGTTGACATCATCATGACACTGATTTGTTTTCATGAATAATTTGGCATGATCCTTGAGCTGATAGCATTTGCTCATTGCCATGACCTTTCCCATGCCATGTGGGCTTGATGTTGTATCACACCCTGTGATTGCATGTAGGAAGAGTAATGATACAGTAAGGTCAGGAGTTAGGTGATCTTGCAGGATCCGGATGTTGAGGATTTTGCTGGCTGTCTGCAAGAAGACATCATGATGTCTAGGACTTAGATTTGGCAGGAGCAGGACCAGCATGTTGGTGTCATCCCCTATAACTATCACTGATCTTTTGGCCATAGCACATGCTGTTGACACAATGTCGTAGTCAGCATCACCCGCACTGAGTTGGACCTCAACTCCAGCTATTTTCAGCTCATTACCAATGAAGTACAGAAATGTTTGTTTGTTCCTGGGGTTTGCAAGGAAAGTCTTCTACTTCGTGGTCAGCTGCATTTCTGGCTTAAAGTTAACTTCTGCTCTGATGTTTTAGCTGGAACATCTCAGGTGTGCTTCATCCTTGGTAGAGGGACCTCTTCCATAGCCATCAAATATAACAACAGCATGTCAGTAGTGATAAAGTGTATACCACACATACAAACTAGACAGACTGGCATATGTTGTCTGGTTGGGCCATGGAAATCGTTGCAAGAGTGCGCCCCATCAAGGACATACACCACATCACTTGGACATTGATTTACTACAGAGGATGGTACCTTCTTTACCAGGCCTGTCTGGAGACTGGCCTTGTCTTGAAGATGCATTAGGAGACTGGTATCAAACAGAGCTGTGGGATAAGGTAACTCACATGTAAACAAGGTTTCTGTGTCAAGTATCCCAGTTCCTGCCACAACAAGGTGCCAAGGTGCTGGAACAACTGTTTCTTGTCAATCTCCAGGTGCTCTCCTCCAGCTTGAAATATAAGTTGAGGCAGCAAGTGTAGTAACCTGATCTCTCTTGCAGAGCTTGTCCTCTGATACCGATTTGCCCTGCATAGATTTCAATATGGTGTGACCAACTGATTTTGCTTTTCCCACATTAACAGACTTTTCAGATATGACTCCCAGATGAGAGGCTATGTAGTCCCTTCGAAACCTTGGAGAAGGGTTTTCGTCCAGAACAGTACTTCAGGATAGTCCGCACATACTTGGCATTTCTAGTCATCCTAACAACTGACCTGTCCTTGTGGATCTCTGCTTCCTTGAGGTCTTGAAGACTGGTCACTTCTCTCATGGCCCTGTTGACTTGTCCACATGCTGGACTGGACAGTAACCATACTAGATTTGTCAACTCTTCAAAACCTCAACCTCTAGTCAGACCACCAACCACCTTAATTTACCTGTTACCGTTATCCATAATATACCCCAACGTGGAGCGCACGCAACTAGGGTTAGATGAAGTGAGGTCAATCATGGGCAGGAATATGTCAGAGCTTTTTCCAGGATGTGAGATGTTGTGACGTAGCATCTGTGGTTTTGGAAGGTAAAAGGATACTGTCCACATAAAATAATGTCTCGCTGAAACACCTTAACATTGGTATACATAATTTTGGAAAGAACTGTTTTTTAATTTCTCTAATCAACCAGATTCACTTGAGATAATTGCTTGATGACTTCCATGTCCACCTTGCATGGTGGGATTTTTCTGATGCTCTTGACAACCATTTGGCTCATTACATGAACTGAGCCATGGCCATTTAAGGTTCTGGAGGCGTGGTCAACATTGTCTGCTTGGTACTGGAGGAAAGAGCCTGCAATTTCTTCTGGGAGATCAACTCCTTGCCCTGCTGCAGAATTGCATCTATAATTGTCTGCTTCTGTGTATGAAGAGCAAGAAGCCAAGTTTGCAGATCATGTCAACCAGATCACACAGTGACCATACTTGTGTTCGAGTGTCACACTGAGACCAACTTGCATTTCTGCTCTTGATAATGCTGCTTAGGAGAAGTAGAAATGAATAAGGGGGGTATGCAACATTGGAATCAACAGAACACATGTCTTCTGAAGTTGGGTACTCCTCATTAGGAAGTTCCATGAATTCTATCTCTGTTCTTATGAATTCCCCAACTGTTTCAGTAAGTCTGTCCATATCAGAGTTCTTTCAATTCACTTGCTCTGTCATGTGCTTCTTGCTTAACAGTTTTAACATTAGACCTCAGAGTAACGATATTGGGACATAGATATATATATATATATATATATATATATATATATATATATGTATATATCTAATAAAAGGAACCCATAAAAACGCAAAAATATAGAGAGAAAAAATACATTTCAGAGACTGCTGTCTTCCTCTTCAGGTAGAAGCAGTCTATGAAATATAGTATTTTTCTCTCTATATTTTTGAGTTTTTATGGGTTCCTTTTATTAGATATATACATATACATATATAGATAGAGTTTAAAGAGCATAAGGTTAACGAAATCCAGTATTTCACAATAATAAATGCAAATAGAAAGAGAATGTCCTAAAATAATGCAGTCCTGGGTGGATGCCCTTAATGTTTTGAGAATCTGCTGAATGACACAAGTGTAGAACTAATAAGTTGAATTCTGAGAAGTGTAGAAGTTTCTGTTGAGGACGTAACGAAGGCTGAGAAGTGAAATAACACTGCTTCATGGGATTAGACCACAGAAGCTGCAGTGCAATGGTGAAAGGGTGGGAGAGTGGCTGACTGGGATCCGCAAGGAATGTCTGTCTGGCTAGGTCAAATATGGGCCTCACCCTTACTGAGCATACCAGGGAAGGTGTCATAGACGACTTAAACTTTTCAAGTCGTCTATAGAAGGTGTAAAGGAAGATTTTAATTGAGAGGCGAGGCAGATGTAGGGTTGTGGAACGAAAAAAAGTAGTGTGTTTTTTCAATATTGTGCATTTTTTCACATTCTGTTGCTTCCTAAGCCACACACAATGTCTGACTGTGCTTATATTATCCATAATATACACATACAATTATTCCTTGTAATTTATTATGCATCTGGGTATTATTCAATTTTTAAAAATTATTACATGTACTAGATCTTGTTTGGCTAGGGGAATAGGATACCGTACTGTCCGTACATACCACATTCATTCATGCTAATGTTGTTCTGATTTTCAATGCATGAAGAGTTCAAGATAGGAAGAGAGGTAGGAAAATATGTACTTTTAGGAATTAAACATATTAAACTGTTACCTGTATGGAACTCGTATCAATGAGATAGGTTCCAGAACCAAGGTAAATGTGCATTACATTTACATATCAGCATATAGTTAAAACATGAAGTAATGGTAGCACTTATTTCTTGTAACTTGGGTGCATTAGGAATTTAGGACGAGCAGAGAGATGTTACCGTGTGAAAACCATATGAAGGTAAAAAACTCAGAAAGTAATTTATTTAGCAACAGTCTTGCTGCTCTGTATCACACATGTTCAAAATGAACTTGTACCGTACTGGTATCATTAAGGGACCAGAGGCAGAGTAAATGGGATTGGGTGCATCACATAGCAGTGCAAGTAGTTGTGCTTGGAGAGTGTGGAAGGTTAATCTGTTTGGTATAAGATGTGATAACTGTGATATAAGTTAAAGAAATTACAGTTCCAGTGATATTCTGTGACCAGTAAAAGAAATATGTGAGCTTTGCTCATTATTTGAAAGCATTCCATTTTTTTCTTATTATTATTATTATTATTATTTTATTTTGGTGGAGGGGAGAATACAAATGCTAGTGTATAGACTCAGTGTATTTCCATGACAAATTTGATAATGAATTATCACTTTGTACTTTATATTCATCTATGTTAGTTGTGATAGGACAATGGAAATGGTTTGAAGAGGAAAGTAAATATGGAACCACTGGAGCTACTGTCTTAAGGAGTTACCCATATAATTGTGAAGTGTTCCTGTGTCAATTAAGACACTTCCATCAGTAAATAGAAATGGCCGAGTGGTTAAGACTCTCGACGCTTAGGACCCAAACCCAAATAAATACTGATCGTATAAGGACTTCCCCTATACGATCGGAATTTATGCACAGCCGCACCAAAAAGTTTTATAATATACATATATTATATATAATTACTGACGACTCCTGGTTTCCGATCAGTGAAGTTGAGCTGCTTTGGGTGTGGTCGGTACCCTGGATGGGTGACCGTCATCTGAGTCATGATTTACGCTCTCCTTCTGGTTCTTTCTTGGATCAGAAGCAACTTTTATATACCTGTATGTATATATACACTTAATTATTTTGAGAAATTAAGAATGAAAGGAAAAAACAATAGATCAATGCGATCTCTTGCTGATGTGAAGGGCGAAGGTTCGAATCCAATAACGGACGCCAATGTTCTTTTCCTTTCATTCTTCATTTTACGAAATACTTATATCTGTATATAAACATATAATATATGTACCACATTCTCATAATCAAACAAATCAGCCCTTTCCACCCAAGGTAGAGCATAAACGGAAATTCGGTAGCAGTCACCCATCCATTAGTTAAAAAAATCTTGGCAACATTCATGAACCAAATAGCCATTTTTATTATCAGTGGAAGTTCCTGGAATGAAGCAAATAGATAAAGACAAGAAAATATATATATATAATATATATATATATATATATATATATATATATATATATATATATATATATATATATATATATATATATAATCATGTTAATGTGGTAACAGTACGGTACTTTATAACCGTATTGTGTATTAATAGGCCTAATCGGTGCCAAATTATGTATCAAAGACGCTTTTAATTTCGCTGTCTGCCCAGCAAATAGAAACAACGATTAAGAAAATACAGAAATTCTGTTGATAAATTTCACAGAAAAAATACAGTAAATTGTACATTATGCTTCCAAAAAGTACCATGAAGGGACAATCACGTTCGAAAGGTTATACGAGAATACGTGTAAACAGTGGCGATTCTAGGGGGAGTTATGGGGGGGCAGCTGCCCTCCCAGATTTTGGCCATGTCCCTGGTTTGCCCCCCCACTTTTTAAAATTAAATATTATATATAGAATTAATCATTATTGAATATAACAATAGCCACTATAACTAGTCAGGCAAAATTGGGCTGAGTACCCTCAAGAACGTGATGCAATGTTCTGTTTTGCTTGTAGGCACTTAATTTGCATCACCTTATGGCAATGCAGACGATGCATTTGTAAAGAGAAGCTTTAGACGATGGAAAAACGCACAAGGAAAGATGGGGCCATTGCAAAGCACCTGAGCTCATATAGAACATCCATTAAACAGAGTATAAGTGAGGGCTATCAGAAGAAAGTCCGTGAAAATCGTCATTACACAAAAACTCTTGGTGAGATTATACTCCTGACAGTTACACAAAATATAGCACAAAGAGGTCACAGAGAAAGGGACGACGAACAAAATCCAGGAAATATCGGTAAACTTCTTAGATGCGTTGCCGAACATGATCCTGTTATAGCTGAACGTGTCAAAAGTGGTCAAGAAATGAGAAGTACGCCAGTTCTGCAATACAGAATGAGATAGCTGAAAACATAAAATCCTGCCATTACTTTTCTGTTCAAGCCGTTGAAGCCAAGGATGTGAGCAAAACTGAGCAATTACAATAGTAGTAGTACGATTTTATGATGAAATCTCTCACTGTATTCAGGAATGTTTTATTTCATTCTCTCCCATGTCTTCACTGAATGCTGCATATATCACAGATATAATACTGAAAACTAGAAAAATTAGGCTTAGATTATAAATCTTCTCTTGTTGGCTTGAGATTTGATGGAGCATCAGTCATGAGTGGAGGAATTAGTGGCGTTCAGAAACGTATAAAAGAGAAAGCACACTTTGCTTATGTTCTTTGTTATGGTCATAAGCTCATTTTGGTTTTGGCAAGTGTTGCAAACAATGTACCACAAGCATCTGAACTTTTCAGTTTTCTTGAAGAAGTCAATATCTTTGCTAGTGATGCAGTGGTTCATGAGAAGTTCCTTTCTATACAGCGTGAAATGTTTCCTGAAGAACAAATTCGAGAACTTCAACATCTCAGTGATACTCGCTGGTGGTGTCGGGCTACCTCCTGTGAAAAAGCTTTATTACATCTGGAATGTATTATAAGACTTTTGAAGGAGACTTCTGCAGATGATACTGGAGCTCGAGCTGTATCTGCCAGAGGTTTACTTGCTCAGATGGATGCAGAATTTGTTTCTTTATTGCAGTTTTTCTCTGAAATTCTGGGGGAAATAAATAAAGTATCTCAGCAGCTGCAGGACAAACAGGCAGACCTTGGAAAAGCAGCTAAACTTATTTCTTGTCCTCGTGAAGATTTAGCTGATGTAAGAAACTCCAAGTTAATTGAGAATTACTCTAATAGGGTTGAAGAACTCGGTAAAAAATGTGACATTTCACCAACAGTGACAACAAACCGTTCAAGAAAACATCGACAGCTCCGCGATTTTATCATGCTGGACACAACTGGCCAGAGAGTTGTGGAGCCAAGTCATGCACAACACGTCATAATCTTGCATGAAGTACTAGACTGTTTAAATAGTGAATTAGAGCGTCGTTTTTCCAAAGATTCATGTGTGATCTTCTGTGGCATTTCACCTCTTTGTCCTGCTGGACAGACGTTCTTACATGAGGATGACTTGAAGTCATTTGCTTTATCTTATTCAGTTAATCAAAGTGATTTAAAACACGAGCTACCTTTAGTTAAGAAATTGCTCCAGAAAGAACCTCAGCCACCTACGTACATCATTAGTAGAGTTTTTGTCGTTTATTCATCCATATAAATCTGCCTTTGATTGCTTATACAGGTTACTATTGATAGCTGTAACACTTCCTGTTACTAGTGCTTCTTGTGAAAGAAGTTGTTCCAAAATGAAAATAGTAAAAACATTTCTTAGAAATTCAATGACTAGTGAGAGACTAAGTAACACTGCATTATTATCAATTGAAAGTAAACGGGCTTAGAGGATTGACTTAGATAGTTTTGTAGATGAGTTTGACAGCCGACATGACAATCGTAGAATCAAACTGCTCTAAACATTTAGAGAATTGTCTCGACATGGTCCATATCTGTTTTGTGTTCAAATGTGTATTATAAAAACTTACCATTCTTAAACAATTGCATATTGTTATGAATTGTTTAGTTTTGAATGTCGAAACATTTTGAGAATTTTCACGATAAGCCTCATATATGTCTGTTCATTTCATTAATTAATACCTTTCCTTACTTTGTCCAAATGTGCATTATACAAACTTGTAATTCTTTTATAATTGCATATTGTTTGGGATTGTATATAGTTTTGAACGTCAAACCAGCATTTTCAGAATGGTCATGACATGGTCCATATCTGTCTGTTCATTTCATTAGTTAATACCCTTCTTTAAGTTGTGCAAATGTGTATTACACAAACTTAACATTCTTTAATAATTTGCATATTGGTTGGGATCGTATATAGTTTTGAATGTCAAACTGAACCTTTTCAGAATTGTCATGTATATCTGTTCATTTCATATAGTTACTACCTTTCTTTATTTGGTTCAAATGTGTGTTATATTTATACATACTATCCATTCTTTAATGTTTGCGTATTTTTTGGAAATGTATATAGTTTTGAATGTTTAATTTTCATATCGTGCAAGTCAGGTAAAATATCCGATGGATGATTTACAGTTGTTTTGCTTAGGAATCAAACAAAATTCTATATGAACATTTACTTTTAGACAAATTCATTCCTCCATGAGTTTCAAAATGTTTCCAAAATTGTAATTATTTTTAGTCACCTTTCCTACGATGCCCACCCAACAATTATCTTTGCCCTGGAGTTGCCCCCCCACTTTTTGAGGGGTAGAATCGCCACTGCGTGTAACCCACGCTAATTACATGAAAGCATTTGGGAAATACGTGAAATTTAACTTTCATGGTGGATACTAAAAATACTTGTACTATTGCCGCAAAAAACGAAACATTAAAAGAAGGAAATTAACTTAGCAATCTGCATAAAAAAAATAATTAAAACAAGCAGCATAGGCCTAATGATGTAATGACTGAATAATAAACATTTTGTAGGTCATTTTTGCTCCAATATATACCCGTATGTTAATATAATACTACACTGATCTGAACGAGAGGGAGAAGACATCGTACTAACAGCTTTAAAGCAAAGCTCTTGCTAGCACAAATCTGTTTGAATCTACATGGATAGGTAGATAGTACTTATAACTACATAAGATATATCGTATATATATAGTATATTTTATGTAGCTATCAGTACTATCTACCTGTCCATCTAGATTCAACCAGACTTGTTGAGCTGTCAGCACGGTGACCTAGAAAATGTTGATTATGCAGTCAGTATTTCATCATTAGGCCTACGCTGCTTATTTTGTTTAATTTTCTTTTTGCAGATTGCTAAGTTAATTCCTTCTTTTAATGTTTCGTTTTTTTCCTGGGAATGTACAAATATTTTTATTGTCAACGATGAAAGTTAAGTTTCGCAGTATTTCCCAAAAGCTTTCATGTAATTAGCGTGGGTAGTATTTATTCTCGTATAACTGTCTGTACGTGATTTTCCTTTCATGGTTCTTTTTGGAAGCATAACTTTCAGTACTGTATTTTTTTTTCTTTGTGAGATTCATCAACGGAATTTCTATAATTTCTTAATCATTGTTTCTATTTGCTGGACAGGACAGCAAATTTAAAATCATCTTTTCTACATAACTTGGCACCGATTAGGCCTACTATTACGCACATATGGTTATAAGTACGGTCCTTTGTTACCGCCCTAACATGATAAGGTACTTTCTTGTTCTTTTGTGTCCTTTTACCTTTATATATATGTGTATGTATATATATATATATATATATATATATATATATATCTATATATATATATATATATCTAGATATATATCATATATATATATATAGATATATATATATATATATATATATATATATATATATATATATATATATATATATATATGTAAACCGATTGAGATGAAATGCTAGGACGAATTACAGCAGTGATCACCAGTCATCTTCGTTTGCATTGGACGTCGACATTCAAGATGAAGAGAAGGAAAACAAAAACGCATCGCTAAGACGATGGAAGACTGCTTGAGATGGCGATTGTTCATGACATCCTTTCAATGCGATTAATATAGTATAAGATGGATTTCATGTGTGATTTTCTTACGAAAAGAGATATGTTGATGGTGTAACCATAGATATAAAAGCCTAGATGCCGCATCGGCCGGCCGGACATACGTCAACAAGTCCGCCATCTTGGCGCGGTAATTCAAACAATGCAGCAGGCTGTAGTATATGACGTTTTTCCGCCACTATTCGCTTAATATTGCACGGATTTTCTTGTCTGATGGCTCGTTACAAAGCTTACATAATTCCCTACAAGGATCTAATAAAATATAGTTGTTCCTTATTGTTTGAAAGTTAACTTGCAATGACTTTGTTTTAGCAGGTAGGAGGAAGGAGGGGGCTAGTTGTACACAAATGTTAATATTTACCCATAACTATTGCTGTAAACAATAATTTGAAATGCTGTGATAAGACAGATGACTAAAGTAGGCCTACAGCTATGGATCTGTGCAACTTAAGTAAAATCTTTGTCTCTCGGAGTGCTCTGTTAAAAAATCCCCCAATATAATTTTTGGCACAGGCCTACAAGTTTAAGTCATAAAACTGTAGGGTTGAGCCTAAAATAAACTACAGTAGGTCCTAGAATAACTAGGATTTCTGTGTTATCTAGCCTTTGCATCTCTGCCTGCTCCTTTGAGCCTGGGTGGGGTGGGGGTTCTTCCATTTTTTTGGAACGGGATGCTCCTCAGTGAATTCTGACCTCTAGACCTGGCTTTGGAAAATTTAGCGGGTATCAAGAGACCTCGTCTAGTGGCAAAAGTGACCTATCTCTAGACCTAATTTTATATGGTGAAATAATTATATAGAACTTAAATTTTCACAAAAATACCTTTAATTTGCTCAGACTAAGATATATCATTATGGCAAGCATTAACAGTTCAATATAGCTCATCTCTAGACCTGTGTTGTCAAGGACCCAAATTATTATACCTTATTTGGGATAAGGGCCTGGGCCATCTCTATACTTCTATAGACCAAAATTGCCAAAATGAGCCAATCCTGACGAGCAACCCTGTATACCCGGTCATAGTAACCGTTCCCCCCCCCCCCCCCCCCCCCCCCCCCTCCCCCCCCACCCCCCCCCCCCCCCCCCCCACACACACACACACGCGAGCCTTTCAGCCTAGACCACAATCATAAGGCCAGTCTAATTTTTTTTCAGCTAACTGTTCATTGGTTTGGTCACACATGTATAAATTTAAAGCTGTGGGTGGCCTTATGGGTCATTAAGCCTATACTTTGAAGTAACAACTCTCAAAATGTATTGCACAATGATTTATTTTCATGATATTTGTTCTTACATTGAATGTATATATAACATTTATTGTACATCTGTGCATTTATTTATAAATATTCCCAGCAATTTAAACAAGTTTTTTTTTCATTGCTGTTTCCAACAGTTTAATGATACTACATTGTAATGATAATCTATATGCATTGATATGAAATCAGCAGGCTATATCAAAACATCAACAAAAACTCATTATGTGCCTTGCTTGGCCATTTAGTTCTTATTACAAGGACCAGATTAACACTAATATTACATAGCTATAATGCAGTGAAAGAAATCTAGAAACATCAAATTAGTGTCCAACATTTTACCCTATTGACCTAATGGCCCTTAAACAATATTGTTTTAACCATTTTTTTTCGTAGGCTGTCTTATCACAGCATTTCAAATTATTGTTTACAGCAATAGTTATGGGTAAATATTAACATTTGTGTACAACTAGCCCCCTTCCCCCTACCTGCTAAAACAAAGTCATTGTAAGTTAACTTTCAAACAATAAGGAACAACTTTATTTTATTAGATCCTTGTAGGGAATTATGTAAGCTTTGTAACGAGCCATCAGACAAGAAAATCCGTGCAATATTAAGCGAATAGTGGCCCCCCCCCGAAAAAAAACGTCATATACTGCAGCCTGCTGCATTGTTTGAATTACCGCCCCAAGATGGCGGGCCTGATGACGTGCGCCAGCCTATTCAGCTAGCGCCCGATGCGGCATCTAGGCTTTTATATCTATGGGTGTAACTGTCTCGGGAATGATAAAATTTGGCAGAACGTAATATACCTGCAATTTAAGGCGATTTCCTTTGGACCTAGAGCCTTTCTTACCCGGAATAGGGTTAACCTCCTCTAGATCAGGGGTCTCCAAACTTTTCAATGAAACGGCCACATTATATATTTCCCACATTTATGCGAGCTAAAGGAAAAAAAAGTAAAAAAACAAATCAGTGCCAGTAATTTAATTTCCTCAAATATTAGAGTAAAACATGGAAAAATTAAAACATATCTTGTTGGAAAAAAATCAGGGTAAACTAAATAGATTCCTGTCTTTAGTTTTTGTGCAACCAAATTAGTGTGACGAATGATAATGACGTTTTGACTTCAAAATTTCATTGAAATCAGGTCCCAGATTAATGAGCCAATTGTAAGAATTGATTTCAAATGATCATCGGACAAATTTGCTCGATAGTTAGATTTCACATACTTCATTTTGGAAAATGTTTGTTCACACAAGTATGTTGTACCAAAAATGGACACAAAACTACAAGCAAACTTTATGTAATTTGGAAACTGATCTGGCTGCAGGCATTTATAAAACTCAATCAGATTTCCTTCTCTATACTCATCTTTCAGTCTGTCATCTGCCTGAAGATCAATAATTTCCATTTGAAATTGAGTTGGAAGATTTTCAGCATTGCAGTCAAATAGATTATGAAAGAGCCGGATTTCATTTGCTTTGGCATCAAGGTCAGCAAATCGCTCCTGAAACTGTTTTTTCAAATCTGTAATTATTTCATTTGCAAATGAAGAAGGAAATTCAACTTTACTTTCTGCATGAAATTTTTCACAACATTGAAAATGAGCAAAATTCTTAACTTTCACCTGGCCTTCAAGTAGCGCAAGTTTTGTTCTGAATGCCTTGACATGAACAAAGTAGCCGCTGATCAAATTTGTTTTGCCATGCAACTTCATATTCAATTGATTCATATGACCTGTCATATCTGTAAAAAATGCCAATTTCCAATTCCATTCACATTCTGATAATAATGGCTGAGGTTTATTTTTCTCTGTGAGAAATAAATCAATTTCTAATCTGAGCTCAAAGAAATGCAGTAAAACCTTTCCACAACTAAGCCATTTAACTTCTTTGAATAATTCACCGATGCCAGTCGTGCGATAATAATTTTTTCAAGGCCACCACACAGGGATTTGTTTGGCGGGCCGGATGTGGCCCGCGGGCCATAGTTTGGAGAGCCCTGCTCTAGATACAGCAGGATTTCCAAGATATGGCCGAGTGGTAACGACTCTCGACGAATAGAACCCAAACCCCAATAAATACTGATCGTATAAGGACTTCCCCTATACGATCGGAATTTATGCACAGCCGCACCAAAAAGTTTTATAATATACATATATTATATTATATAATTACTCTCGGTTTGTGCTAATATTGACCTTTTAAGATGAGACGACTCCTGGTTTCCGATCAGTGAAGTTAAGCTACTTTGGGTGTAATCGGTACCCTGGATGGGTGACCGCCATCAGAATCATGTTTCATGCTCTCCCTCTGGTTCTTTCTTGGATTAGAAGCAACTTTTATATACCTGTATGTATATGTATATACACTTAATTATTTAGAGAAATTAAGAATGAAAGGTAAAAACAATAGGTCAATGCGACCTCTTGCTGATGTGAAGGGCGAAGGTTCGAATCCAATAACGGACGCCAATGTTCTTTTCCTTTCATTCTTCATTTTACAAAATACTTATATCTGCATATAAACACATTATATACATACCACATTCTCATAATTAAACAAATCAACCCTTTTCACGCAAGGTAAAGCATAAACAGAAATTCGGTAGCAGTCACCCATCCAGGTACTGACCACACCCAAAGCAGCTTAACCTCACTGATCGTAGGCTAGGAGTTGTCTCCTCTAGACCATGGTACTCTCTTCTTTGAGCGCCAATAGTGATGGAAAATTTCTACATTAGAAAATGTCACTAGGCAGTTGAAACCAAAATTCTTTGGAAGCTTTAAATAACAACGAATTATAGTAAAGGAATGACATTGATTTCGTGATGATAATTGGAAAAGTTCTGTTAATAAATAAATAAATAAATAAACAGACAAACAAACAAATAAATATATATATTCATACATGTATATATATATATATATATATATATATATATATATACACATACATGTATGTATAAAAGAAGGACCATAAAGCACTATTTGAACAATGCAACTATATACTTCGAGCACTGGTAAAACGTGAACAAGGGATATCTTACAAGAGTTTATATACAAGTATATGTAGGTGTGGCAGTAAGTCTCTATTGTTGACCCAGGAAAGATGGGATTAGAATATTCCCTGGTGATTTCTGGCCTCATTAACTCTCGTCTGGCGACTCGTCCGGTGGTCGGATGTTCTTGGACACCTGCTTGAGGATTAGCTCTTCGTTGGACGAGTGGTTTTCGCGCTCTGCTACCAATCCGGTGGTCCGAAGTTCGATTCCCGGCTCAGCTAACGTGGAAGTAGAGGAATTTATTTCAGGTGATAGAAATACATTTCTCGGTATAATGTGGTTCGGATCCCACAATAAACTGTAGGTCTGTTGCTAGGTGACCAACTAGGAAAGTTGTTAATCAGCTCAGTGTTCTAGTAAAACTAAGGCGGGCCACTCACAGTCGATCTGGTCGTACGATGGGAACTGAGTGGGAGGAGACTCCAAAAAAATGACTGCAAACTCACGTTACTGCCCGGTCTGAAGTCTGAACAAAGTAGTACTGTCACCAGGACAGACAGTAATCAGGGTTCCCAGATTTGGCGGTTTCCCATCAAATTTGGCTGGTTTTTTTCTAATTTGGTGGGTAAAAATTCACTTTGGCTGGTTAGTGGTTTTTTTGGCCGGTTTTCAGAAACTTTCTATTTGAGCTAAACAGTCCCCAGATTGGGAATTTTTAAAGGTTTTCAGGAAAATCTGGGAAATTTGAACAGGTTTTCAGTAAAAACTTGTTAACATTTAAGCAAAATATGTAGATGGAATAAAAAAAAAATCACACACACCAGACGACCACAAAACAGGCCGCCGGATTCTCGGAGAGCGAGCCTCATTTCAAAATTTCAATTCATTCTCGTTTTTTTCATGTATTCTTATATTAGTTTATATTATGTAACTAAAACTATGATGCCGCTATACAAGCATATATATAATAAAAAATATGCATTTATAAAGGTAAATATAACGCACATATATTTGGCGGTTATTTGGGCTGGTTTGGATTTCCATTTGGCGGGATTTTGGCTGGTTTCATGGTAGACTTTGGCTGGTTGGCAGTGGTGTCATCTGGGAAGTGGGAACCCTGGTACTGTCAGTCTGAACTTCTGAAGTTGGCAGCTACACAGTTCAGACGTGGCGGAGGGAATATCTGACAATGAACCATTATGTTCAGACTATGCCGTTGCAGCCAATAGAACAGAGAAAGAAAATCTCACATTAATTGCTATTATAGGAAATACAAGTAGCTCCCAGGGATTGCTATGATAAATGTAAGGGTGAACGAGGTAACATTCAATTTTGTAGGAAGATAATAACGGTCGTGCAAAACGACACATGCATGACGAAATCCACAATGCCCTATGAAAGGCCAAGTGCCACATTACGCTACTTAGCGACTGACTGTTCTTATCAAGATATGAAAATGAGTGTGTCCATAACGCCCAAAGCTCTTGGAAGAGTCATACTGAAGACATGTTAAGCTATTTGGACAACACCTTGCAAAGACTACATAATAAAGATCAATAAAACTCATGTATACATATTTGTATCTTTGATAAAAAATAAACTAGCTTATAGAAACTCAAAATAATTGACTCTTCTACAAATATACCAAACAGTTTGTAGTGTATAAAATTAGTGTCGGAAATTACAAAAGTGTAACCAGTCATTACACTACACTATTTCGCAATCAACACCAAGTACCTACAAGAAAATTATAAGTGTATGAGGGAAGTTTCATTACCTCCCATTATGATTTTACTATTACATTGTCTCCAGTTCTCCTTTAAATCATATATCATTTTGAAGCTTTTTAGCATATATTCTTATTTCGTTTATTTTCTTATTTTTCTTTTACTTTGGATTATAACTGATTAAACGTCCTGAGCAAGGCACCAATTTTTTGTTTTGTTTTGAGAGATTACTTTACGTATTGTATAATATATATGACTATTAAACATATATATATATATATATATATATATATATATATATATATATATATATATATATATATATATATTACGTAATTTGGTACTTTGAAACCTTTTCGTTACTCCAGGATCTAGAAGTGCTACGGTCTTCAATTTCTAACATCACTGTAGTGAATGGAAGTTTTATGTAATTTAATTTTGTTTACACTCATAAGGTAAACTGCAATCATATAAAATTTTACGAAATTCAGTATGTAAAGAAATAAGAAAAATATGTGTATATATCATGTCTAAGGGACGACACGTCTTATGCACCACTTCCTGATTTCTTTTTCTTAATTCTTTCCGATATGAAGGTCTTATATTTAATTATTTTTGTTCTTGTTCACCATTTGTTGCGTTGCATCAGGTCACTTTTTCTTTAGTTTCTCAAATATCGTTTGGTAAGCTGGATTTCTTTTGTGTTTGTCAGGATATTCTTTACTTTTTATATTCAACAGACATTGCTACGATTATAAATCTCGAAGAACCCCGACCAGAACTCTCTATCTATGGAAAGTCTGACATGTTGAACGATATCCTCTTCTGTGCCGTTTCTTGGTAAATGAACCTCCTAGTTCATCAAGTCTCGTCGAAGACACCACTCACGGTCAGCATATCAGTTCTGGACGACTTAATCTGAAATGTCCCGACTTGACTGTCGTGTCGGACCGTGGCTGATTCGGACCTTGATCTTGGATTATTCGGACCATTTGCTAGGCTGATTCGGACCCATACTAATTATTTTGTATTATAGCAATGGGTATTTCTATATAAGCATTCCACATCGTTTGTCCCCGCGAATACAAAAGCCACCAGGAATTGGGGCGTCAAATGTATTTCGCCGTGTTTAGTACGAGTCCCTAGGGGTTAATTACAGTCGTCCGAATAAATATTACTTAAAATTCTTGTTCAGGAGGTAAAACTGCATAGAAAAATCGGCCAATCATATGAAAGTCCGAATTAGCCTGGATAAAGGTCCGAATGAACCAGTACATGGTCCGAATCAGCCTGTTCCCTCCTTATGTACAGACAGCTACTATGCTTGTATGTAAACTCTTGTAAGATATCCTATGTCCATATTTTACCAGTGATCAGGAGCACAGAAGGAAGTGCTCGAATTATATGGTTGCAATGTTCAAATAGTGTTTATGGTCCTTTTGTCTTCATATTATGCTGTTGTATTACAGTAAAGAGACCTTATATATATATAATATATATATATATAATATATATATATATAGATATATATATATATATTATATATATATATATATATATATATATATATATATATATATATAATTAACACAGTTACAGCCACGATGGTAAATTGATCCGATTCTCCTTCGTGGCTGTAACTTTGTTCGTATAATCATTGCGATTTCAATATTAACTACATTATAAAAGTACGTGGTCTCAAGATGGTTAACCTTGACTAAAACAGATTATTTAATTACAGTGGTGTTTCAGATCTCCCAGAAACCGTTTTTGCATTCATGAACTGATTCGGTTTCATTTTCTATACGTAGGTACTATTAGCATTTAGCCTAACAGTTTGAAAAGCATTCACCTTCACCCTCGACAAGCCATTATTACAAGCGATAAAATTCAAGATATTATGAGAAAACATTAATGCTAGATATACCAATAAGAAAACAGTAACATCTCTAGTTTCCTTGGATGATTTTGCATGGGAGTAACGTGCATTTGTGTTTGTTAGGAGAGGTTATTTATGGCTGATGGTGTGCGGGATGGCGGTTGGGATTCTCGTCTGCTGTACTGCTTCCCATTCCCTCAACACACGAACTTTATTGTATTGTTATTTTTCGGTCCATAAAAAGTGAATTTTGATAAATAAACCATTTAAATTACGATAATAAATGCATGTTATTTTTGCTTAACATTAAGTAGCTTTAGTGAAACTTTAGGTTCATTATTCGTATGAGCAAACTTTTGACATTCAAGATTGATAGGTAAATTTTTGTTTCCCAGGAGATAAATAATCTGCTTCGCTGGAATTATGGACTACTACAGTAATGTCCTGATCATCATCTTCTGAATAAAATGTCTGTTTCGCTCGAGATCTCTCTCTTATGGATAGAATAGCAAATTACATTTAGTTTCAGAAAGGGACAGAGCTTAGGGAGGTTTAGTCAATACACATAAGCTGCACGCTATACACAGACGCACTCATATGTATATATATATATAATATATATATCATATATATATATTATATATATATATATATATACTGAGGGAGTGGGAAGCAGTGTCAGCAGACGAGAATACCAATTCGCCATCCCCCACAAACCTCAGACCATAACCTCCCCTAACAAACATTCATGCACATTACTTCCAGGCAAAATCATTCATGAATACTATACATATTACTGTATTGTTATTGCTATATCTAGCATTAACATTTACTCATAACATCTTGTATATAATATCTCTGTTTATATAGGTAGTATATAAGTGTATATATACATACAGGTATATAAAATTTGCTTCTGATCCAAGAAAGAACCAGAAGGAGAGCTGAAACACGATTCTGATGGCGGTCATCCATCCAGGGTACCGACCACACCCAAAGCAGCTTAACTTCACTGATCGGAAACCAGGAGTCGTCTCATCTTAAAAGGTCAATATTAGCACAAACCGACAGTAATTATATAATTTAATATATGTATATTATAAAACTTTTTGGTGCGGCTGTGCATAAATTCCGATCGTATAGGGGAAGTCCTTGTACGATCAGTATTTATTTGGGTTTGAGTCCTACGAGTTGAGAGTCTTAACCACTCGGCCATATCTATTTACTGATGGAAGCGTCTTAGAACTCCTACTGTATCTAGAGGTTGACCCTATTCCGGATAAGAAGGGCACCATGGCCAAGTCACATCGCCTTAAATTACAATTATATTACGTCTCCCTAAAATTTATTACTCCCCATACACTTCTGCCACCAGCATATCTATTTTCTTAATCAAATCAAGCTTGAAATCCGCCTTGTCTTATGTTAAACTCAGAGAAAGCATTTCTTGAACGATCACTATCCCAAGCCTAAGAAGGACACCAACGCCAAATCAAATCCCTCTTAATTTGAATCATTTCACGTCCTGCCAAATTCTTTAATTCCCGAGACAGTTCTGCCAATAACACACATCATTTTTTAAATCAAATCACTCATGAAATCACCTTGTATTATATTTAATTCATAGAAAACATTTCATGAGTATCACTATCTCAAGCAGCCTTCCATAGTCTTGTGTATTACTAGGCCTAAGAGAGTCATGTTATCTAACACAGACGCTTTTAATTTCGCCTCCTCTCCAGCATATACAAAGAACAAAGACTAAAAGATAAAAAAAAAGCTGTTGATGGTTCTCATTTAAAAAAAAATAGAGTATTGTAAATTACAGCAGCAATCTCGGGCCATCTTCGTTACACTGGATGTCGTAATTCAAGTTGGAAAGAAGAAAAACAAAAATGCATCGTTAAGACGGTGAAGGGCTGCTTGGGATAGCGATCGTTCATGAAATGGTTTGAATGCAATTAATATTATCCAAGGTAGATTTCATGCTGGATTTTATTATGAAAAGAGGACTGTTGGTGGAAGAATTGTATCGGGATTAATAAAATTTAGGAGGACGTAATACAATTCCAAATTAAAGGTATTTGCTTTGGCCCTGGTGCCTTTCTTACACGGAATAGGGTCAACCTCTAGATACAGTAGGAGTTCCAAGACACTTCTATCAGTAAATAGATATGGCCGAGTGGTTAAGACTCTCGACTCTTAGGACCCAAACCCAAATAAATACTGATCGTATATGGACTTCCCCTATACGATCGGAATTTATGCACAGCCGCACCAAAAAGTTTTATAATATAACATATATTATATTATATAATGACTGTCGGTTTGTGCTAATATTGACCTTTTAAGATGAGACGACTCCTGGTTTCCGATCAGTGAAGTTAAGCTGCTTTGGGTGTGGTCAGTACCCTGGATGGGTGACCGCCATCAGAACCATGTTTCATGCTCTCCCTCTGGTTCTTTCTTGGATGAGAGTCATATATATTGCACCGTTGTTTTAAAACAACTGCACATCAGCAACTAATCATCTTAATCGTCACATCCAATTGGTCAAAGCGATGTGTCGGGCGAAGGTACGAATCCAACAAAGAGTGCTAATGTTTTTTTTTTCTTTCATTCTTCGATTTACGAAATACTTATTTGTGTATAAACACACTATCGACGTGACACATTCTCATAATCAGGGAAATGAACCCTTTTCACCCATTGTAAAGCATACAACAGGAAGTCAGTGACGGTCACCCATCCAAGTACTGACCACACGCAAACCAGCTTAACTTGACTGATCGGAAACCAGGAGTCGTCTCCACTGGACCAACTCTATATCTAAGTCAGAAAATGTCAGTAGACAGTTGAAACAGACATTCATTGGAAACTTAAAATAATAACGAATAATATTAAAGGAATGACAATGATTTCCAGATGATAAAGTGGAAAGGTATATAAATATGACGAATAAATATGACGAAATGTGAAAGAACAAAAAGCTGTATCGTTTAAAGAAGAACCCAAATGCTGAAGAATATTGAAGGAATTATTCGAAATCATATTTCTGTTCTCTAGTCATCCCCTGGAACTGTAATATATATGATATAGATATATTATATTTGTATATGTGTCTTTCTGTGTTAGTTTATTGGTATGTATGGACACACACACATACACACACACACACACACACACATATATATATATATATATATATATATGTATATATATTATATATATATATATATATATATATATATATATATATATATACATATATATATATATATATATATATATATATATATATATATATATATATATATATATATATATAATATATATATATGGGAGACCGGGGCTAGTTGGCACACTTTTCACAATTTTGGTTATTGCGAATATAAAACAAACATTTTTGCCAAATTCTTACCACCATTGAAAAATATTAACATCCGTCTTTATCATATAGCAAAATAATTGTTGTTTGCTTTCAACATAAGGTAACAATAAGCTTTAGAAAAAAATAACTTTTCTGTGCCAACTTGCCCCGTGGGGTCAGTTGGCACACATTATGGGGTAAGTTGCCACATTGATAATTAAAAGAAAATTACTACATTGCATTTAAATCAAATAGCAAAAATACCGCTTGAATTTCCTAAATACAAAATATAAGGCATTAGTATTACTTCGGATCATCATCTAGTTGTAATTGTGGCAGGTGTCAAATATATCTTCATCAATAGTCTTCATGCTCCCACATGTTACATGCCCTGCACTGGACCACACTTCTCCTGGCTTGGTTACCAAACACAGGCTGTCTTCAGCTGAGCTTTCTTCTGAATCAACAGGAGCAGTTCTTAAACTCTGTATCACGCTGATGACTGATCTGAAGCCCGTGTGTCTTTTCGGACATCTCTCAATCTGTTACATACGCACCCGTAAAATCAAAATCTTGAAATAGTCTGTATTCAAAGGTGAAATTCCATCAATCCTAAACCCATTGAAAACATCAGGATAAGTGACAGCTAGAGGTAAAGCCGAGGAAACTTTATCAGGAATGTCACAGATGGGCAAACTTGATCCTGGATTACCAGTCATCCACGAATCACATCACCCTGTTAACACATTTCTTCAGAGGTCTATAAACACTAAAATACAGGGGCTGCAACTTGTGAGAGCAACGTGGAAGAAATGATATGACACTAATCTCATTATCCTTCCAAAAATCCAGAACCAAAACGTAAATTATATAAATAAATAGGCTTACTATTGTTATCAAATAATGTGTGCCAACTTGTCCCATTTATTTTGAGCCAACTTGCCCCATCCCTACCATTTGGTACAAAAACACTTCCCAGTCCACACCAAGAAGCCTTGAATGATTCATTTTAATGGTATAGAATCTTTAAACCATAAGGAAAACTATGCTATAATTGAAAAATAACCTTTATGAATGTATAGATGTTATAGCAAATAACAGAAAAATAAAAATATTAACTTACTACCATCAAAATCAAAATTTGTCTCATAAATTCGAGCTCCTACGTTCTATCTCTATGGAATTTTGCTGTTAATTGAGGAACCACGAGGCAATTACACAGTATGTGTATTAGAGTCATCTATTGGTAAACTTCAAAGTTATTTTGAGTGTACCAACTTACCCTGTAGCCAACTAGCCCTGGTCTCTCTCTCTCTCTCTCTCTACTCTCTCTCTCTCTCTCTCTCTCTCTCTCTCTCTCTCTCTATATATATAAATAATATATTATAATTTTATATATATATATATATAGGAATATAATATTATATTAATATTAATTATAAGGTTTTTGCCACGAAGGAAAGACTGAAAAGCGAGAGAGTCAAGAACTTTCTGGTCTTGTAATGTCAGTTTGGATATTAAGCCTACTTTTACTATGTTTTCCTCTGTATGATCAGTTGTGCCTGAGAAAAGGGTCGTGCTAGACCGAAAGTTCTTGGCTATCTCACTTTTTAATTTTTCCTGCGTGGCAAAAAACCTTTATTTCTACATAGCATCACGTTTTATATACTTCGTTATTCATATATATATATATATATATATATATATATATATATATATATATATATATATATATATATATATATATATATATATATATATATATATATATATATATATTTATATATATAATATATATATATATATATATATATATATATATATATATATATATATATATATATATAAGCGAATTCCACAGGAAAATGATAGTCAGAAATCCAAGCACTTTTGTCTTTGCTCAGACATTGTCAATGAGTTAATGAGGTACAATTGGAGAGAAAGGTCTCAGGTACAACACAAGATCAAGAATACCAGATGGTTAATTGTCAAAAGGGTAAAAATTAAAAGAGATAATCCAGGATTATCGGATATCACACGGTCACAAACCTAAACAGATTGACCCTAACCGAAATTACAAAGTTTCTTTACAATCCAAAACATGTAAAAAACTGAATATATTAATTTTGTTGCTTATATTAATCTACAACTTTTTTCATTATGAAAGATCAAGTTTAAATAAACCAAGACTTAAATTTAGAACATTTCTATTATTTGACTTGATGAACAAGATTCAATGATATTCCTTTTAACTGTATCATTGCATGGGATTAAGGTTCTTGCTTGACTCCAGTTAATAGGATGGTCTAAATCACCTCCATATGTTACGAATTAATGCAATGCGATATTTTGCCCAGTTCGCACAGAATGCTGATGCTGTTTGAGACGTTGTGAAAGAGATTTACCGGTTTGTCCGTAATAGACTTTTATCACAACCTTTTTACAAGGAATTTCATATATGCAGCTGAAGATCTTTAGGAGAATTTATTATTAAACTCTGACATTATATTACTGAAAACAACATTTATGTTAAAAAGCTTTTAAAATTTCTAGGAATATCTAAAAACCTTTCTCATCATAGGGTAATTTTAGAATGTTATTCTTACTAAATTCAAGTTTGTCATTTGTTGAATAAAATTTTTTTCTAGCTCTTTTCCATGCCACATCTACAAAAGTCCTAGGGTATTTAAGTTTCATTGCAATATTATAGATAGTTTTTAATTTCAGCGTCAATAAACTGCGGGCTACAGACACGTAAAGCCTTAGAAACATCCCCAGAAAAAACAGAGAATTTAACATTTTGATGGTGATTGGAGTAGTAATGAACAAAAGAGGCAATGTTAGTTGATTTCCAAAACACTGAAAAGGTGAAATTTCTATCATTTCTATGGACAGTTACATCAAGAAAATTCAAATTACAATTTCTTTCTTCCTCTACGGTAAATTTTATAGAAGGGACTAAATTATTGAGATTATTAAAAAATTCCTGGAGATTTTCGTGAAACTGGCCAAATATAGAAGATGTCATCCACATATCTAAACCAATAACTTTTTGGGGCAAAATTCTTGGTAAGAGTTTTATCTCAAAAAATTCCATGCAAATATTGCCAAGGTACAGGAGATAAGGGATTAACCATAGCCATGCCAAACTTTTGTACAAAAAATTCCCCATTAAAACAAAATTTACTATCTTTGATACATAACCTTATGAGACTAATGAGGTTTGCCACACTTAAGGGAATGTCATGACGTTCTAATTCCTCCTCCAAATATTCAAGTAAGTCATCTACAGGCACTTTTGTAAATAAAGAGACAACATCAAAACTAACCATATTAAAATCAAAATTCAAATTTAAACTATTCAATTTGTTTATAAAATCAACATTGTTTTTAACATTCGTGTTAGAAATGTTTCCTACCAAAGGAGTAAGAATTTTTACAAGTCATTTAGATAAATTATACGTAACTGAGCCCACTGAACTAATGATTGGTCTGATAGGGTTATTGATTTTATGTATCTTGACTAAACCATACATTATCAGGTAGGGAGGCGCATTGCGGTGTAAACTGTTAATTAAATGGTCCAAGCCCTTCAAAATGGATTTAATTTGTTTATTAAAATGGGAGTTTAACCTTTCTTTTTGTTTATGTCTGTGTAGGGTCAAGACCTCAGTTTCGTATAAGTATCAGTATCATTTAGCAATGTCATTATTTTACTTATATAGTCACTTTTATTCATTATTACCACTGCATTAAATTAATCTGCTTTAGTCACTTTTTTTACTGTATCGTCTTCTTTAATTTTCTAAAAGCCTGGAGAAATCTCATAGGTACATTAGGGGGAGAAGGCTTACACATAGCACCATACACAATACCTTTGCAAATATTGATATCATCAGGGCATAGGTTTTGATTAAATTTTTCTAAATAACAAAAGGATTTTGAGATGTCGAAACAGTCCAGGTTACCATTAAATACACCAAAGCTTAACCCATATCCCAAAGCCGCTGTCGTAGCACTATCCACTGGTTTGTCTGATAAATTAATCATGAAGTCCACGTTGGCATGCTTAGTCCAGTCATATGCTGTTTTCAGTAATATTAATGTCAAGAGTTTAATAATAAAAAATTTTTCTCCTAAAGATCTTTCAGGCTGCATATATGAAATTCCTTGCAAAAAGTGTGATAAAGTCTATTACGGACAAACCGGTAAATCTCTTTCACAACGTCTCAAACAGCATCAGTATTCTGTGAGAACTGGGCAAATATCGAATGCATTATTCGTACATATGAGTGATTTAGACCATCCTATTAACTGGAGTCAAACAAGAGCCTTAATCCCATGCAATGACACAGTTAAAAGGAATATCATTGAATCTTGTTTATCAAGTCAAAATAATAGAAATGTTCTAAAGTTTAAGTCTTGGTTTATTAAACTTGATGCTTTCATAATGAAAAAAAGTTGTAGATAAATATAAGCAACAAAATAAATATATTCAGTTTTACATGTTTGGACTGTAAAGAAACTTTGTAATTTCGGTTAGGGTCAATCTGTTTAGGTTTGTGACCATGTGATATCCGATAATCCTGGATTATCTCTTTTAATTTTTACTTTTTGACAATTAACCATCTGGTATTCTTGATCTTGTGTTGTATCTGAGACCTTTCTCTCCAATTTTAACCTCATTAACTCATTGACAATGTCTGAGTAAAGACGAAAGCGCTTGGATTTCTGGCTATCATTTTCCTGTGGAATTCGCTTATTTATGAAGTCACGTGCATCTACTGTAATTTTTTAAGCATATATATATATATATATATATATATATATATATATATATATATATATATATATATAATATATATATATATATATATATATATATATATATAGAGAGAGAGAGAGAGAGAGAGAGATCCCTTTCTAAATGATGAGGACGTTACTGTAGAAGTCCAGAATTCCAGCAAAGCAGATTATTTATCTACTTCCACCAAGACTTAACTTATCAATCTTAAATGTGAAAGTTTTCTCACGCAAACAATGAACATAAGTTTCAAAAAGCTACTTCATGTTAAGCGAAAATATCATGAATCGAATATTGTCATTTAAATTATTATATAATAAAATTTATATTTTCTAGAACGAAAATTAATAATACAATGAAGTTAGTTTATTGAGGGAGGGGAAAGTAGTGTAATTAAAACACACGAGAACACCAACCGCCATCCCGATCCCGCACACCATCAGCCATAACCTCTCCTAATCAAACACAAAGTGTACGTTACTCTTATGCAAACAAAATCAGCCAAGACAACTAGAGATATTACTGTATTGTTATTGCTATATCTATCATTAATGTTTTCTCATAATATCTTGAATTTTATGTCTTGTAATAATGGCTTATCGAGGGTGAAGGCGAATGCTTTTCAAACTGTTAGGCCAAATGCTAAAAGTACCTACCTTACCTACGACTACAAAATGCAACGGAATCAGTTCATGAATCAATAACGATTTTCTGGGAGATCTGAAACACTACTGTAATAAATGGTATCGTTGTAGGCAAGATTAAGGGTTAACCATTTTGAGGCGGGAGGCCACGTACTTTTATTAATTAGTTATTATTTGAAATCGGTCGCGCAAGGAAGGAACAAAAATGCGGGAAAACCCGATGAATGGAACGATTAATAAGGAAGATCTGATGTAACCACCGGAAAGTGATTATAATATCAAATGGAATCTGGTGTCATCGATATAAGTTTGCATTCGTGGAAAGCACTATTTTTATGTCTAGAGAAAGGGACTTGATTAGTATCTGGTGGCTGGTTGTAACTACTGGGTTCATTTACCGGACACGCAAGTGGTTACCTTCATTAATGGTTGCACTGACAATATAACTAGTAGTGTGTGTGTGTGATTTCACATCACGAAGAATAAAAAAAAAAAAGGTAAATATACGAACAAAGTTACAGCCACGAAGGAAAATTGAAACAGTTTCCCTTCGTGGCTGTAACTTTGAATATAAATGTATATATAACTTTGTCTCAGAATCTGGTCACCTTTAATTGTTTATATATATATATATATATATATATATATATATATATATATATATATATATATATGATATATATATATATTATATTATAGTGTGCAGCTTAAGTTTATTGACTAAAACACACTTCAGCTCTGTCCCTTTCGAAATGTAAACGTAATTCGCCATTCTATCGAAAAAAGAGAGATCTCGAGAGAAACAGACATTATATTCAAAGGATGATGATCAGGACGTTTCTGTTTAGTCCACAATCAGCAAAAGCAGTTATTTATCTCCTGCTACACAAAACTTAACTGATAAATTTTAACTATCCAAGTTTGCTCATACGAATAAGGACCTCAAGTTCCAGTAAAGCTACTTCATGTGTTAAGGGAAAATAACTTGTATTTACATACGCTGCCATTTAAATTAAATAATAAATTTCTTATTTTCTCTTTGTCAACTGAGGGAGTGGGAAGCAGTGTCATCAGACGAGAATACCAATCGCCATCCCCCACAACCTCAGCCATAACTTCTCCTATCAAACATTCATGCACATTACTTCAGGTAAAATCATTCATGATACTATACATATTACTGTATTGTTATTGCTATATCTAGCATTAACATTTACTCATAACATCTTGTATATAAAATCTCTGCTTATATAGGTAGTATATAAGTGTATATATACATACAGGTATATAAAATTTGCTTCTCATCCAAGAAAGAACCAAAAGGAGAGCTAAAACACGATTCTGATGGCGGTCACCCATCTAGGGTACCGACCATACCCAAAGCAGCTTAACTTCACTGATCTGAAAGCAGGAGTCGTCTCATCTTAAAAGGTCAATATTAAGCACAAACCGACAGTAATTATATAATATAAGTATATTATAAAACTTTTTGGTGCGGCTGTGCATAAATTCCGATCGTATAGGGGAAGTCCTTATACGATCAGTATTTATTTGGGTTTGGGACCTAAGCGTCGAGAGTCTTAACCACTCGGCCATATCTATTTACTGATAATTAAGTCTTGGAACTTCTACTGTATCTAAATGATTACCCCTATTCCGGATAAGAAGGGCACCATGGCCAAATCACATCGCTCCAAATTAAATATTATATTACGTCTCCCTAAAATTTATTACTCCCCATACACTTCTGCCACCAGTATATCTATTTTCTTAATCAAATCAAGCTTGAAATTCACCTTGTTTTATATTAAACTCAGAGAATGCATTTCTTGAGCGATCGCTATCCCAAGCCTTATTCCGGGTAAGAAGGACACCAACGCCAAATCAAATCGCTCTTAATTTGAATCATTTCACGTCCTGCCAAATTCTATCATTCCCGAGACAGTTCTGCCACCAACACACATCTTTTTTTTAATCAAATCACTCATGAAATCCACCTTGTATTATAATCAAGTCATAGAAAAGATTTCATGAGCATCCATATCTCAAGCAGCCTTCCATAGTAGTGAGTAATACTAGGCTAAGAGAGCCATGTTATCTAACACAGACGCTTTTCATTTCGCCTCCTCTCCAGCATAAACAAAGAACAAAGACTAAAAGATAAAAAAATGCTGTTGATGGTTCTCATTTAAAAAAAATATAGTACTGTAAATTACAGCAGCGATTTCGGGCCAGCTACGTTACACTGGATGTCGTAATTCAAGTTGGAAAGAAGAAAAACAAAAACGCATCGTTAAGCCGATGGAGGGCTGCTTGAGACAGCGATCGTTCATGAAATGGTTTGAATCCCATTAATATTATCCAGGTAGATTTCATGCTGGATTTTATTATGAAAGAGGACTGTTGGTGGAAGAATTGTATCGGGAATAACAAAATTTAGGAGGACGTAATACAATTCCAAATTAAAGGTATTTGCTTTGGCCCTGGTGCCGTTCTTACACGGAATAGCGTCAACCTCTAGATACAGTAGCAGTTTCCAAGACAATTGCATCAGTAAATAGATATGGCCGAGTGGATAAGACTCTCGACGCTTAGGACCCAAACCCAAATAAATACTGATCGTATAAGGACTTCCCCTATACGATCGGAATTTATGCACAGCCGCACCAGAAAGTTTTATAATATACATATATTATATTATAATTACTGTCGGTTTGTGCTAATATTGACCTTTTAAAATGAGACGACTCCTGGTTTCCGATCAGTGAAGTTAAGCTGCTTTGGGTGTGGTCAGTACCTTGGATGGGTGGACCGCCATCAGAATCATGTTTTAGCTCAAGATCTTGTTCTTTCTTGGATCAGAAACAAATTTTATATATCTTTATTTATATATACACTTATATACTACTAATATAAGCAGAGATAATATTCTTTCTTCCTCTACGGTAAATTTTATAGAAGGGACTAAATTATTGAGATTATTAGGGATTCCTGGAGATTTTCGTGAACTGGCCAAATACAGAAGATGTCATCCACATATCTAAGCCAAATAACTTTTTGGGGCAAAATTCTTGGTAAGAGTTTTGTCTCAAAAAATTCCATGTAAATATTGCTAAGGACAGGAGATAAGGGATTACCCATAGCCATGCCAAACTTTTGTACAAAAAATTCCCCATTAAAACAAAATTTACTTTCTTTGATACATAACCTTATGAGACTAATGAGGTTTGCCACACTTAAGGGAATGTCATGACGTTCTAATTCCTCCTCAAAATATTCAAGTAAGTCATCTACAGGCATTTTTGTAAATAAAGAGACAACATCAAAACTAACCATATTAAAATCAAAATTCAAATTTAAACTATTCAGTTTGTTTATAAAATCAACATTGTTTTTAACATTCGTGTTAGAAATGTTTCCTACCAAAGGAGTAAGAATTTTTACAAGTCATTTAGATAAATTATACGTAACTGAGCCCACTGAACTAATGATTGGTCTGATAGGGTTATTGATTTTATGTGTCTTGACTAAACCATTCATTAAGGTAGGGAGGCGCATTGCAGTGTAAACTGTTTAATTAAATGGCCCAAGCCCTTCAAAATGGATTTAATTTGTTTATTAAAATGGGAGTTCACTTTCTGTGTAGGGTCAGACCTCAGTTTCGTATAAGTATCAGTATCGTTTAGCAATGTCATTATTTTACTTATATAGTCACTTTTGTTCATTATTACCACTGCATTAGATTTATCTGCTTTAGTCACTTTCACTGTATCGTCTTCTTTAATTTTCTTGAAAGCCTGGAGAAATATCACAGGTACATTAGGGGGAGAAGGCTTACACATAGAACCATACACAAATATTGATATCATCAGGGCATAGGTTTTGATTAAATTTTTCTCAATAACAAAAGGATTTTGAGATGTCGAAACAGTCCAGGTTACCATTAAATACACCAAAGCTTAACCCATATCCCAAAGCCGCTGTCGTAGCACTATCCACTGGTTTGTCTGATACATTAATCATGAAGTCCACGTTGGTATGCTTAGTCCAGTCGCTTTCAGCAATAAGATTCTTCAGCTTGACTTGAAAGGTTTTTAGATATTCCTAGAATTTTAAAGCTTTTTAACATAAATGTTGTTTTCAGTAATATAATGTCAAGAGTTTAATAATAAAAAATTCTCCTAAAGATCTTCCAGGCTTAACAGATATGAAATTCTTCCTTGCAAAAAAGTGTGGGATAAAGTCTATTACCGACAAAACGCCGGTAAATCTTCTTTCAACAACGTCTCAAACAGCATCAGTATTCTGTGAGAACTGGGCAAATATCGAATGCATTATTCGTACATATGAGTGATTTAGATCATCCTATTAACTGGAGTCAAGAAAGAGCCTTAATCCCATGCAATGACAAAGTTAAAAGGAATATCATTGAATCTTGTTTCATCAAGTCAAATAATAGAAATGTTCTAAATTTAAGCCTTGGTTTATTTAAACTTGATGCTTTCATAATGAAAAAAGTTGTAGATAAATATAAGCAACAAAATTAATATATTAAGTTTTTACATGTTTTGGACTGTAAAGAAACTTTGTAATTTCGGTTAGGGTCAATCTGTTTAGGTTTGTGACCGTGTGATATCCGATAATCATGGATTATCTCTTTTAATTTTTACCCTTTTGACAATTAACCATCTGGTATTCTTGATCTTGTGTTGTACCTGAGACCCTTCTCTCCAATTGTACCTCATTAACTCATTGACAATGTCTGAGTAAACACAAAAGCGCTTGGATTTCTGACTATCATTTTCCTGTGGAATTTGCTTATATATATATATATATATATCATATATATATATATATATATACTATGGATATATATATATATATATATATATATATATATATATATATATATATATATATATATATATATATATATTATTATATATAATATATATTATATATATATATATATATATATATAGGGGAGACCGGGGCTAGTTGCCTACAGGGGTAAGTTGGCACACTCAAAATAACTTTAAAGTTATCCAATAGATGACTCTAATACACATACTACTGTGTAATTGCCTCGTGGTTCCTCAATTACCAGCAAAATTCTATAGAAATAGAATGTAGGAGCTCGAATTTATGAGAACAACAAATTTTGATTTTTGATGGTATTAAGGAAGTAAATATTTTTATCTTTCTGTTATTTGCTATAACATCCATACATTCATAAAGGTTATTTTTCAATTATAGCAGTTTTCCTTATGGTTTAAAGATTCTATACCATTAAAATTAATCATTCAAGGCTTCTTGGTGTGGACTGGGAAGTGTTTTTGTACCAAATGGTAGGGATGGGGCAAGTTGGCTCAAAATAAATGGGGCAAGTTGGCACACGTTATTTGAAAACAATAGTAAGCCTATTTATTTATATAATTTACGTTTTGGTTCTAGATTTTTGGAAGGATAATGAGATTAGTGTCATATCATATCCTCCACGTTGCTCTCACAAGTTGCAGCCCCTGTATTTTAGTGTTTATAGACCTCTGAAGAAATGTGTTAACAGGGCATGTGATTCGTGGATGACTGGTAATCCAGGATCAAGTTTGCCCATCTGTGACATTCCTGATAAAGTTTCCTCGGCTTTACCTCTAGCTGTCACTTATCCTGATGTTTTCAATGGGTTTAGGATTGATGAATTTCCACCTTTGAATACAGACTATTTTCAAGATTTTGATTTTTACGGGTGCGTATGTAACAGATTGAGAGATGTCCGAAAAGACACAACGGGCTTCAGATCAGTCATCAGCGTGATACAGAGTTTAAGAACTGCTCCTGTTGATTCAGAAGAAAGCTCAGCTGAAGACAGCCTGTGTTTGGTAACCAAGCCAGGAGAAGTGTTGTCCAGTGCAGGGCATGTAACATGTGGGAGCATGAAGACTATTGATGAAGATATATTTGACACCTGCCACAATTACAACTAGATGATGATCCGAAGTAATACTAATGCCTTATATTTTGTATTTAGAAATTCAAGCGGTATTTTTGCTATTTGATTTAAATGCAATGTAGTAATTTTCTTTTAATTATCAATGTGGCAACTTACCCCATAATGTGTGCCAACTGACCCCACGGGGCAAGTTGGCACAGAAAGTTATTTTTTTCTAAAGCTTATTGTTACCTTATGTTGAAAGCAAACAACAATTATTTTGCTATATGATAAAGACGAATGTTAATATTTTTCAATGGTGGTAAGAATTTTGCAAAAATGTTTGTTCTATATTCGCAATAACCAAAATTGTGAAAAGTGTGCCAACTAGCCCCGGTCTCCCATATAAATATATATACATATATATATATATATATAATATATATATATATATATATATATATATTGATATAGATATATTATATTTGTAAATGTGTCTTTCTGTGTTAGTTTATTGGTATGTATAGACACACACACACACACACACACACACACACACACATATATATATATATATATATATATATATATATATATATATATTATATATATATATATATATATATATATATATATATATATATATATATATATATATATATATATATATATATATATATATATATATATGTGTGTGTGTGTGTGTGTGTGTGTGTGTGTGTGTCCATACATACCAATAAAACTAACACAGAAAGCACATATACAAATATAATATATCTAAATCATATATATTATATATATATATATATAATATAATATATATATGAATATATATATATATATATATATATATATATATATATATAGTATATATATATATATATATATATATATATATATATATATGTGTGTGTGTGTGTGTGTGTGTGTGTGTGTATCCATACATACCAATAAACTAACAAACAGACACAAACACATACAAACATATATCTATATTATATATATTACAGTTCCAGGGGATGACTAGAGAACAGAAATATGATTTCGAGTAATTCCTTCAATGTTCTTCAGCATTTGGGTTCTTCTTTAAACGATACAGCTTTTTCTTCTTTCACATTTCGTCATATTTATTTACCTTTCCACTTTATCATCTGGAAATCAGTCATTCCTTTAATATTATTCGTTATTATTTTAAGTTTCCAATGAATGTCTGTTTCAACTGTCTACTGACATTTACTGACTTAGATATAGAGTTGGTCCAGTGGAGACGACTCCTGGTTTCCGATCAGTCAAGTTAAGCTGGTTTGCGTGTGGTCAGTACTTGGATGGGTGACCGTCACTGACTTCCGGTTGTATGCTTTACAATGGGTGAAAAGGGTTCATTTCCCTGATTATGAGAATGTGTCACGTCTATAGTGTGTTTATACACAAATAAGTATTTCGTAAATCGAAGAATGAAAAAAAAAAAAAAAAACAGTAGCACCCTTTGTTGGATTCGTACCTTCGCCCGACACATCGCTTTGACCATTTGGATGTGACGATTAAGATGATTAGATGCTGATGTGCAGTTGTTTTAAAACAACGGTGCAATATATATGACTCTCATCCAAGAAAGAACCAGAGAGAGAGCATGAAACATGATTCTGATGGCGGTCACCCATCCAGGGTACCGACCACACCCAAAGCAGCTTAACTTCACTGATCGGAAACCAGGAGTCGTCTCATCTTAAAAGGTCAATATTAGCACAAACCGACAGTAATTATATAATATAATATATGTATATTATAAAACTTTTTGGTGCGGCTGTGCATAAATTCCGATCGTATTGGGGAAGTCCTTATACGATCAGTATTTATTCTCTTCTGGGTTCTCGTCGTCGCGAGTTTCTACCACTCGGCCATTTCTATTTACTGATGGAAGTGTCTTGGAACTCATACTATCTTTAAATGATTACCCCTATTCCGTGTAAGAAAGGCACCAGGGCAAAATCAAATACCCTTAATTTGGAATTGTATTACGTCGTCCTAAATTTTATTATTCCCGATACAATTCTTCCAACAACAGTCCTCTTTTCATAATAAAATCCAGCATGAAATCTACCTTGGATAATAATAATTGCATTCAAACCATTTCATGAACGATCGCTATTGCAAGCAGCCCTCCATCGTCTTGACGATGTGTTTTTGTTTTTCTTCTTTCCAATAAGCATTAGAAGAAAATAACTTCTTCGTGCCAACTTGAATTACTACATCCATTGTAACGAAGTTGGCCCGAGATCGCTGCTGTAATTTACAATACTGTTTTTTTTTTTTTAAATGAGAACCATCAACAGCTTTTGTTTTATCTTTTAGTCTTTGTTCTTTGTATATGCTGGAGATGAGGCGAAATGAAAAGCGTCTGTGTTAGATAACATGGCTCTCTTAGGCCTAGTATTACTCAATACTATGGAAAGCTGCTTGAGATAGTGATGTTCATGAAATGTTTTCTATGAATTGAATATAATACAAGGTGGATTTAATGCGTGATTTGATTAAAAAAAAGATGTGTGTTGGTGGCAGAACTGTCTAGGGAATGATAGAATTTGGCAGGACGTGAAATGATTCAAATTAAGAGGGATTTTGATTTGGCGTTGGTGTCCTTCTTACCCAGAATAAGGCTTGGGATAGCGATTGCTCAAGAAATGCTTTCTCTGAGTTTAATATAAAACAAGGTGAATTTGAAGTGTGATTTGATTAAGAAAATAGATATACTGGTGGCAGAAGTGTATGGGGAGTAATAAATTTTAGGGAGAAGTAATATAATTGTAATTTAAGGCGATGTGATTTGGCCATGGTGTCCTTCTTATCCGGAATAGGGGGTAATTATTTATATACAGTAGGAGTTCCAAGACACTTTCATCAGTAACTAAATATGGCCGAGGGGTTAAGACTCTCGACGCTAAGGACCTAAAACAAATAAATACTGATCGTATAAGGACTTCCCCTATACGATCGGAATTTATGCACAGCCGCACCAAAAAGTTTTATAATATACATATATTATATTATATAATTACTGTCGGTTTGTGCTAATATTGACCTTTTAAGATGAGACGACTCCTGGTTTCCGATCAGTGAAGTTAAGCTGCTCTGGGTGTGGTCGGTACCCTGGATGGGTGACCGCCATCAGAATCATGTTTTAGCTCTCTTGGTTCTTTCTTGGATCAGAAACAAATTTTATATATCTGTATTTATATATACACTTATATACTACCCATATAACCAGATATAATATTCAGGATGTTATGAGTAAATATTAATGCTAGATATAGCAATAACAATACAGTAATATGAATGGTATTTATGAATGATTTTGCCGGAAGTATTGTTTGTTTATATGGTGTTTTTACGTTGCATGGAACCAGTGGTTATCAGCAACGGGGACCAACGCTTTACGTGACTTCCGAACCACGTCGAGAGTGAACTTCTATCACCAGAAATACACATCTCTCACTCCTCAATGGAATGGCCGAGAATCGAACCCGCGACCACTGAAGTGGGACGCTAATACCGTACCAACCACACCACTGAGGCACTATGAAAGGAATGTGCATGAATGTTTGTTAGAAGTTATGGCTGAGGTTGTGGGGGATGGCGATTGGTATTCTCGTGTGCTGACACTGCTTCCCACTCCCTCAGTTATATCTATACATATATATGTATATAATATATATATAGATATATATATATATATATAGATATAATATATATATATATATATATATATATATATATATGTGTGTGTGTGTGTGTGTGTGTGTGCGTTTATAGCGCGCAGCTTATGTGTATTGACTAAAACCTCCTCCAGCTCTGTCCCTTTCTAAAGCTAAAAGTAATTTGCTATTCTATCCATAAGAGAGAGATCTCGAGAAACAGACATTTTATACAGATGATGATCAGGACATTACTGTAGTAGTCCATAATTCCAGCGAAGCAGATTATTTATCTCCTGGAAAACAAAAATTTACTTATCAATCTTGAATGTCAAAAGTTTGCTCATACGAATAATGATCCAAAGTTTCACTAAAGCTACTTAATGTTAAGCGAAAATAACATGCATTCATTATCGTAATTTAAATGGTTTATTTGTCAAAAATTCATTTTATATGGACCGAAACCAAAAATAACAATACAATAAAGTTCGTGTGTTGAGGGAATGGGAAGCAGTACAGCAGACGAGAATCCCAACCGCCATCCCACACCATCAGAGCCATAAATAAAAACTTCTCCTAACAAACACAAATGCACGTTACTCCCATGCAAAATCATCCAAGAAAACTAGAGATATTACTGTATTCTTATGCTGTATCTAGCATTAATGTTTTCTCATAATATCTTGAATTTTATCTCTTGTAATAATGGCTTGTCGAGGGTGAAGGTGAATGCTTTTCAACTGTTTAGGCTAAATGCTAATAGTACCAACGCATAGAAAATGAAACCGAATCAGTTCATGAATTGCAAAAACGGTTTCTGGGAGATCTGAAACACCACTGTAATTAAATATTTCTGTTTTAGTCAAGGTTAACCATCTTGAGACCACGTACTTTTATTAAGTAGTTAACATTGAAATCGCGATGATTATACGAAGTTACAGCCACAAAGGAGAATTGAAACAATTTCGCATCGTGGCTGTAACTTGTTATATATATATATATATATATATATATATATATATATATATATATATATATATATATATATATATATGTCTTTTTACTGTAATACAACAGCATAATATGAAGGCAAAAGGACCATAAAACACTATTTGAACATTGCAACCATATAATTCGAGCACTTCCTTCTGTGCTCCTGATCACTGGTAAAATATGGACATAGGATATCTTACAAAAGTTTACATACAAGCATAGTAGCTGTCTGTACAAAAGGAAAATGCTGGAGTCTGCTATCATCAATCAAACCAATAATATGAACCTGTCAGGAGGACATTGGAAATCGGATGACATCGACGAATTAATCCTTAGGCCGATCCTCAAGCAGGTCAAGTCAAGTATATCTTAGTTTTACCAGACCACTGAGCTGATTAGCAGCTTTCCTAGTGCTGGCCCGAAGGATTAGATATTTTGACGTGTCTAAGAACCAGTTGGTCACCTAGCAACGGAACCTACAGTTTATTGTGGGATCCGAACCACATTATACCGAGAAATGAATTTCTATCACCAGAAATAAATTCGTCTACTTCCGCGTTGGCCGAGCCGGGAATCGAACTTCGGACCACCGGACTGGTAGCAGAGCGCGAAAACCACTCGTCCAACGAGGAGCTAATCCTCAAGCAGGTGTCCAAGAACATCCGACCACCGGACGAGTCGCCAGACGAGAGTTAATGAGGCCAGAAATCACCAGGGAATATTCTAATCCCATCCTTCCTGGGTCACCAATAGAGACTTACTGCCACAACTACATATACTTGTATATAAACTCTTGTAAGATATCCCATGTTCATGTTTTACCAGTGCTCGAAGTATGTAGTTGTAATGCCCAAATAATGTTTCATGGCCCTTCTTATATATATATACGTGTATATATATATATATATATATATATATATATTATATATATATATACATATATATATATATATATTACGCTCATTATTGAAAATTGCCGATTATTGAAAATCGGCAAAAAATTGCCTATTTTAGATAATCAGCAAGGACCCTGCCAAATATTGAAAATTTTCAATAATGGGCAAAATATTGCTCATTTTATATATTAGGCAACACGTTTTTGCTGAATATTAATAACGTTGCCGAATATTGAAAATATTGTAACTTGAGTGTTTTAAACAACCAGTATTCAATTTTGACAGCTGGAAGGTCCATTCTAAGCTCTAAGCAAACTAATGTAGACCATAATGACTCTCTAGTTTAATAACAGTTTAAGAAGGTTTACTGTAATACACTCATTTTATAACAACCATCATCTATTTTTTAATTCTATTATAATATCAGTTTTTTTCTTCAGAAGCAATTAATTTGGAAATTCAAATAAACACTGAAAACACAGATAATACAATTTATTTTTGTAATATAACAATATTATTAGAATACTGACTTATCAACCTTCACCAAATAATTTGCAAATAATTCACCGACAATAAAAAATTAACTAATCTATATCTATTTTATATAAAGAAACAAAATAAAAGCTAAACATTCTTACAGCTGTTGCTAGGATGGCACCTAGAGTTACACTTCCTTTTCTTTCTACTACAGCTACATCTTAGAGAAATACAATCTAATTTGCAGTTACATTTCTGGTAACCTTGACCACCAGTGGATCGAGTTACCGCAGCTCTGAGAGTAACGTGGATGTCTGGTACATCAGCCACTTTAAGTAGTTTTTCACCAATTTTATCTAAATCAGCTCTAGTAAAGCAAGAATTTAAGGTGCCTTCTTTGCACCCTAAACGATACATGTTATTTACAAGTTGATAACAATTGTTGGTGATAGTAACAAGGCATTAGGCTACTAAAACTTACTTATAAATGGCCAAACTGCCATTAAGAAAAGAGATTAGAATAGGATAAAACATTAAAAGTTAAAAATAGGGTCAACATATTATATTCTATTCACAAAATTTCTTCACCCATTAATTACAGATGGTATAGTAGTCGATTTATCAATATTCGGCAAAATGGTATTGCCGAGTTTTGAAACCCTGTTGATTTTAAATACTAGGCAAGAAAAATTGCTCATTTTATATAATAGGCAAATCGCTTGCTCATTCTCAATAATAGACATTTCTATTGCCGATTTTCAATAATCGGCAATTTTCAATAATGAGCGTAACATACATATATGTATGAATATGTATATATTTTTTATTTATTTATTTATTTACA
>NC_061091.1:70662300-70687300 GCF_015104395.2 Macrobrachium nipponense | reverse complement strand
GCTGACACTGCTTCCCATCCCTCATTATATATATTATATATAGACAATATATATATATATATATAGTATATATATATATATATATATATATATATATATATATGAGTGTATGTTTATAGCGTGCAGCTTATGTGTATTGACTAAAACCTCTGTCCCTTTCTAAAACTAAATGTAATTTGCTATTCTATCCATAAGAGAGAGATCTCGAGAGAAACAGACATTTTATACAGAAGATGATGATCAGGACATTACTGTAGTAGTCCATAATTCCAGCGAAGCAGATTATTTATCTCCTGGGACACAAAAATTTACTTATCAATCTTGAATGTCAAAAGTTTGCTCATACGAATAATGAACCTAAGTTTCACTAAAGCTACTTAATGCTAAGCGAAAATAACATGCATTTATTATCGTAATTTAAATGTTTTAATTATCAAAATTCATTTTTTATGGACGGAAAAATAACAATACAATAAAGTTCGTGTGTTGAGGGAATGGGAAGCAGTACAGCAGAAGAAGAGAATCCCAACCGCCATCCCGCACACCATCAGCCATAAATAACCTCTCCTAACAAACACAAATGCACGTTACTCCCATGCAAAATCATCCAAAGAAACTAGGGATATTACTGTTATTATTATTGCTGTATTCTAGCATTAATGTTTTCTCATAATATCTTGAATTTTATCTCTTGTAATATGGCTTGTCGAGGGTGAAGAAGGTGAATGCTTTTTCAAACTGTTAGGCTAAATGCTAATAGTACCTACGTATAGAAAATGAAACCGAATCAGTTCATGAATGCAAAAACGGTTTCTGGGAGATCTGAAACACCTCTGTAATTAAATATTTCTGTTTTAGTCAAGGTTAACCATCTTGAGACCACGTACTTTTATTAAGTAGTTAACATTGAAATCGCGCCCATCCTTAAGCAGGTCAAGTCACGTATATCTTAGACCGGCCACTCACGTCAGATGGGATCTGTAATGCCCGATCGAAATGGGCGGGCGGGTTTAGCAAGTTTGAATGTGATGGGGTGTTTTTTAGTCAAGTCAGACCTGATCAAGCCCGGCAGTCAAGCCGGATCGACAAACCTGCCAGTTGAGGTTTGAATGAACAACTCACGGTCCGATATGACAGTCAAGTCGGGATTTCTCAGATTAAGTCGTCCAGAACTGCTATGCTGACCGTGAGTGGTGTCTTCGACGAGACTTGATGAACTAGGAGGTTCATTTACCAAGAAACGGCACAGAAGAGGATATCGTTCAACATGTCAGACTTTCCATAGATAGAGAGTTCTGGTCGGGGTTCTTCAAGATTTATAATCGTAGCAATGTCTGTTGAATATAAAAAGTAAAGAATATCCTGACAATACAATAGAAATGCAACTTATCAATCGATATTTGAGAAACTAAAGAAAAAGAGTCCTGATGCAACGAAACAAATGGTGAACAAGAACATAAATAATAAATAAGAAACCTTCATATCGGAAAGAATTAAGGAGAGTAGAGTCATCAAAGAAATCATGAATTTGTGCATAAGACGTTTCGGGAATTACAACGAGTAGCTGTTGCTGGCGCATCGTGTTTATAGCAGGAATTTTGTTGTTGTTTACAGGTAAGGAATATGTTTTATTCAGCGCATACCTATTACATGCATTAAAGGTCTTTATAAACCACAAAAAACAACAACAGAAGCCGTGGATGGGAGACAGCTGCAGCCATTGGTCATTTGGGTAAATCTTTACCCTGCAGTTTAGGTCCGTATCGATTTCGATATATAGGTATCGTTTGATTTTCCATTGTTTCCCAATTTGGTTGATTGTTAATATGCTTTGAAAGTCTTCGGAAATTCGTCATCTCCTTTTCACCGAAAGTAAGAAAGAACAAAGATGTCAATTAACAGGCTGGTTTTGTCCTTCAGAAATGAAATCATCGGACAGTCAGTCAGTCAGTCAGTCAGCGTTTCCTTTCCATACAGTGCCAAGCATAACACTCAGTGGGGTCTTGTGTGGAAAATAGTTGTACCCATAAACATACAGGTACGGGGATATGGAATATGGGGGCTTCAGCCCCCATCTAGGACTAGGGTAAGTCAATAGGGGCAAATGATTTTTTTCCATTTGTCCACCCACCTGTGGTGTTTGCGTATGGTAACACTGCGTCCCGGGCTTTAGATAGTTCCATTTTCAACAACAATAGCAATATCTTATTTAGAATATTAACAGTGTAATTCACATACAGTACATTATTGAAATACTTTTCAGTTGCAAATGTACACCCAGATATCCTTTTATTTACCTAAAACTTACACATAGTGAACCTATCTAAAGCCCAAGATGCAGTGTTACCATATGCAAACACCACAGGCAGATGGACAGATGGAAAAAACAAGTATTTTTTTATTGGTAAAATGTATTTGGATGAGGGTTACCTATAACGGAAGATAATAACAGTAGGAAAAATTAAGAATATCATGTTTCATGCAAGGATGAGATGTACTAGCCTAACTAATTCCACTAAAACTAACCTCCTAGCTGGGGGCTTTGCCCTCTTTTTCTTACCTTATTAGCCTAATCGGGTACATGTTCCTTGCTGATGGTTTGCGATACTGCCATCCCAGTAGTTTTCTTCATTTTTCTTTAGGTAAAAAAATAACCATAAATTTCTTAACCTAACGTATATGAAATGGTAAGTTAGAGCTTTTTTATATATTAGGCTAGATTGAGGTTAGGTTAAGAAATGTTTGGTTAGGTTGTGTTTTTACAGACAGAAAGAAGAAGAAGAAAAAAAAAAACTGCTGGGTCATATTTACTTGATATGAGAAATTTCATGCCTTACCATATCTATATTAATTTTGTCCTCGATTATTAAGCATTTGCAGACGTTGTGTGTTGAGAGTAAGTTTCATGTTTTGTTGTGTTTTATCTAAAATAAATATATTTATATATATACTGAATAAGGTAAGAGATGGGTGTGTTTTAAAACCGAAAAATAACCAAGCTATCCATGTTGCTTTCTTATTTTCAAGGAAAGAGGGTTAGAAATGAATTTCTGTCATGAATGTTACTAGAATGTATAACAATAGTCAGTAAGTAAGATGCTTCGAATTATTATAAAATATTAATTAAAGTTGTCACTTTTGTTATTATTGCCTCAAATATAGGCCTAGGCCAATTTTACACTAGCCCATAATGCTTAACCTAACCTGTCACACTGCGTATCACTGAAAGGACAGGAGGCTTCAGACCAGGAGAAAGGTGTTGACAAAAGAGAAGTTAGACCATCTTCTAGACATGCTGAGGTCACTCATGAAGAAGTGGTCAACAACAGGAGACAAACAAGCATTGCAAAGAGAAAGCATCCTATCCTCACGTCAGATGATGACTTCGGAAAATGACAGATCACATCCACAGGCTCACTTGCCCCATTATTCAGGTATGTGTTAAATAGTGTCTTTTCACTAGCATACAGCTTAGCTATACAAAGCCACATAGGCACATACTATCTTGGACATTACTTGTTTCTGATTAATATTCTACCTGGGTTTAGGATTTTACATTTGTTTACTGTAGTGACTTGATTGAAGAACCTTTGCCAAATTTGTAAATACTGTAAATATGTCTGAAATTGTATATATTATTATTATTATTTTTTATTTATTTATTTATTTTTTTTGCTCTATCACAGTCCTCCAATTCGACTGGGTGGTATTTATAGTGTGGGGTTCCGGGTTGCATCCTGCCTCCTTAGGAGTCCATCACTTTTCTTACTATGTGTGCCGTTTCTAGGATCACACTCTTCTGCATGAGTCCTGGAGCTACTTCAGCCTCTAGTTTTTCTAGATTCCTTTTCAGGGATCTTGGGATCGTGCCTAGTGCTCCTATGATTATGGGTACGATTTCCACTGGCATATCCCATATCCTTCTTATTTCTATTTTCAGATCTTGATACTTATCCATTTTTTTCCTCTCTTTCTCTTCAACTCTGGTGTCCCATTTGCGACATCAATGAGTGATTCTTTCTTCTTGACTTTGTCAATCAACGTCACGTCTGGTCTGTTTGCACGTATCACCCTATCCGTTCTGATACCATAGTCCCACAGGATCTTTGCCTGATCGTTTTCTATCACTCCCTCAGGTTGGTGCTCGTACCACTTATTACTGCAAGGTAGCTGATGTTTCTTGCACAGGCTCCAGTGGAGGGCTTTTGCCACTGAATCATGCCTCTTTTTGTACTGGTTCTGTGCAAGTGTCGGGCATTCGCTTGCTATGTGGTTTATGGTTTCATTTTTCGTATTGCACTTCCTACATATGGGAGAGATGTTATTTCCATCTATCGTTCTTTGAACATATCTGGTTCTTAGGGCCTGATCTTGTGCTGCTGTTATCATTCCTTCAGTTTCCTTCTTTAGCTCTCCCCTCTGTAGCCATTGCCATGTGTCATCGCTGGCTAGTTCTTTAGTCTGTCTCATGTATTGTCCGTGCATTGGTTTGTTGTGCCAGTCCTCTGTTCTGTCTGTCATTCTCCTGTCTCTGTATATTTTCTGGTCTTCGTCTACTTTTATTAGTCCCTTCTTCCCATGCACTCTTTAGCCACTCGTCTTCACTGGTTTTCAGATATTGCCCCAGTGCTCTGTTCTCGATGTTGACGCAGTCCTCTATACTTAGTAGTCCTCTCCCTCATTCCTTTCGTGTTATGTATAGTCTGTCCGTATTTGCTCTTGGGTGTAGTGCTTTGTGTATTGTCATATTGTTTCTGGTTTTCTGATCTATGCTGCGGAGTTCTGCCTTCGTCCATTCCACTATTCCTGCGCTGTTATCTGATTACTGGCACTGCCCCATGTGTTTTTATGGCTTTTATCATATTTCCTCCATTGAGTTTGACTTGAGTATTGCCTTGAGCTCCCTGCATATATTCTTCCCTGATCGTGTCCTTCATCTCTTGGTGTTTTATAACCCCTCCTTCCATTATTCCAGGTATTTGTATCCTGTCTCATCTATGTGTTTGATGTTGCTCCCATCTGGTAGCTTTATCCCTTCAGTTCTCGTTACTTTGCCTTTTTGTATGTTGACTAAGGCTCATTTTTCTATTCCAAACTCCATCCTGATGTCCCCAGATACAATCCTTACAGTCTGGATTAGGGTATCTATTTCCTTGATGCTCTTACCATACAGCTTGATGTCGTCCATGTATTAGGGCTTGTGCCTTGTATGATAAGGCGCCCTATGAGGTAATGTTAGACTAGCGATAATCTATACGCTAAGTCGGTTGGTATTGCACTTCCATCTTCAATGGAGTGTCCCTGGGTTTTGTAGATCACTTACGAAGTTCGGTATTATCTTTACGACGATGTGTTAAACTCATGGTTCGGTGAGGTTCTTGTAGAAAACACAAGGTAATAAAATAGTATATTCTTCTGAAGTTTTACATGATGAAGATCAGGTATGATCGTACAAGTCTTCTATGACGATAGCTTGATCGCTTCTGCCAATGATGATGGCTAATCCTATTCCTCTACATGATAAAGCTTAGGTAAAGAGGTACAGGTCTTCTAATGACGATCACTAACTCTGTTCTCCCCGTCTACCATCTCTGTTACAAGTTATGAGGAACAAGACAGTAGTTCGAACATATGAACATACTATCAGATGACATAGTTTCATACGAACACACAATCAAATGAGACACGCTACAGATCACGTAGGCGGTAGTTGTCTCAAGCAGGGAGCTTGGACTAATGTTTATAAACAATTGAATGACTACAGGTGACGGCATGTTATCTTAGCCTACATACTTATGGTATACGTCATCTTTAGCGTCTCTAGTCTGATCACATTCCTGCAAGCAATCTGGTTGACCTCTTTAGTTTTAGACTTTTATATATAGGGACTAACATTCCATATTTTTATTATGTAAACACTTACATTAGCTCGGTCAGCTACCAAACCAGCTACTGAATATTAAACTCAAACTGACTGCATTAGACTTATAGGAGTGTGATACAGACACTATGTGAATATATATATATATATAAGTAAATAAAAATTCATGGTGTACATGAATTGATTCAAGTAATAAAATATAAAACAATGATATTGGTAAATAATAGTGATCACGTGATAGATAATGATACAGTTTTTTTTTCACTTCATCTCTTTAAGATACTTATGCTACAGAAAATACTAATGTACTCTGATAATTGCATAGAATGAAGATTAACATGATAAAAATCATATTTTTAACTGATAAAATATTTCATATATGAATTGATAAAATTATTGAATGGGATGCTGAGTTGATTCGTTGATTTTTTATGCTAAATGTTATATATATGATTAGTAATTCATATACTAACTCATAAATAACTGCAGATAATGGTAAGATATAAGGTAACAGATTGATATAGCTACCTGATTTGTTTATACATATGTATATGGATTCAATATAATTATGATTAATATATGTGCACTTTAAATAGATTCCTATTGCGTACACGCAAAGATATATTTTAGATTCTGTTATTTATGATCATTTATATAAGAGATTCCTATTGCGTACACGCAAAGATATATTTCGACTCTGTTATTTATGATCAATTATATATAGATTCCTAGTGCGTACACGCAAAAAATATATTTTCGATTCTGTTATTTATGATTCATTATATATAGATCCTAGTGCGTACACGAAAAAAATATATTTCGATTCTGTTATTTATGATCATTCTTATATATATAGGATAACATGACCGAGGTTATACTACTTCACATTTAACTAGCTTTCGAACCACTTTTCGTCCATTACACAGTTCCAGACAACACCTATAGCCACTGCAAAACGGCCTTTTTCAATGGTTAAAACAAGGGGAAAATTTGACCTGGGCGGGTCCAACGTTCTACTTTTTGCGCTCCCATACTTATTCTCTGATCCTAAGCTACACGATTACGTTCGCGATGAATAAAAAAAACATCCCCAGCACGAGTCCTTCGCCAGCAAAGTAGAGTTGAATATCCTTCGGGTCGTAATTGTCGGAAGTATGTCCCTTTTTGTAGTCGAATTCCGACAGCCGCTGGAGCGTTCCGCATTAAAACGAGATTAACGACGAGATACGGGTGTCGGTCGAAGAAGTCCATGAAATTCCTTTCACATTGTAGGCGGTTGTTACTTGACTGTAGTCGTCCGCTGCGACGAACGATTTTTTGAAGTTGCGATGTGAAACTCTCGTACTGCAGGATACTGTAACCAGGTTCCATTAATCAGCCTGCAAGTGAAATAGAATTTGTCACAAGGGCAAAGTAAATTCAGACGACATCCAAATACAGGGGAGGGGAGAGAGCCATTTAGACCAGACTTAACCCACATGAATTCGCTGATATTTCGGAATTCAAAAGAGTCCGCTGTACAAACTTTTTTATCCATGGCATTAACAATGAGTGAACCTATCCAGGTCTATGATGACTCGTAAAAATATCCATTCTAATTATAAAAAATAAATAGATATCAATACGAATCTCAAAGAAAATTCGATATTACTGGTAGTAAGTTACTAGACAAAGAAGTGGAAAACGGAGCTAAGCATTGCCAGGCAACATAAGAGTCAAAGAGAAGATTAATCATGATTCTATGTGCCCTAACAAAAGTTTCATATTCAATTTTCTCGTGCGCATCCTCTGAGGTTAACTTTTAAAACATTATTAATAGGTAGGAGATGCAACGAAAAAACCCACTATGTAACTAATTTCTATATAAACTTTGGGTTTTCCAAGAAAATGTGACATTTTCCCATGAATGTGATTTACTTGAATTGTAATAGGCTAATGTTGCAAGTAAATATTTCTTATCCACAACTTGATAATTCTAAATGTCCGTTTACCCATGTCATAAGCTGAATTATTGACTCTAATTGTCTATGAGGTTCAGAAAAAAAAAATTAATTCATTTTGTTGTTATAGAAATTCTATTTGCTTATATTGTTCATTAATTTTAAAATGATTACAAGTCCTTAACTAATTGCATTACACACACGGATAAGAATATGTTATGTGGCCTGTCATGTGACCTATGAACCACATGTGAAGTTCATGAACTAAGCATTTCTTTCTCCAGTCAATCTGCTTTTGCAAGCAGAGACGACACACAGATGAAGCCTGTGTAAGCAGATTATTGAGGTTAAAAGGAACAAATGCTGATACGGCAATGATGACGTCGTCACTTGGCAGGAGATTGCTCTCAGCCAGCTAAGAGTTACGTTACTTGCTGTAAGAGATACGACTTTAGGATAAATTTTTTGTTTTTTTAATACTCGACCCACATGAGAAGAATGTCTGAAAAAAAACAGTACCAAAATTGAACAATATATTAGTTTCATGCTGGAAATCTGCAGAATTATGTTAAATTAAATATTCCTTATTGAAACTAATGAAAAAGGATTCCATACAAATTCTATATATATTATTAGCCCTGTATAAGATTCATATAGGATTATTTCATAGATAACATTTTCACTTCTAGACTTCCTGACTTTAAAATCTCTTTTTATTTTATTTTATTCATTTTATTTATTATTAGTTTATTTATTTATATTTATTTAATTTTTTTTTTTTTCATTGACTACGAATATAAATCACCGGGACAGACAATATGTCAGTAGGTTTTTGGATATGTGTTTGAACTTTTAGCTTATTTGTCATTACTAAAGCGTTAAGTTAGAGTTCAAATCTTTACGCATATATATTTAGATATTTAATTACTTATGGTTACGTTTTGCTATTGATTTTATCGTGATTCCTTGTTTTTATTATAATTTGTAACCCTTCCGACTTCTTACGGAGTGTATTATATTGACTCCACTTGTATCCATATTTATCTTATTTTTTTTTATATTTATTTATTTATATATATATATATATTTGATAAATTAATGGTTGGCTTGAATATGTGGAAAAGTGTTCTAGCGGCGTACCGTATAAGGCTACTTGCGGCATCAATTCTATAGATACAAGATATAAATGATAAAGGTATTTAAAACCGCGAGAACCGCTATAATCCAGTTCGGTATATCACGAGTTGTAACTCGTAAGACATTGACACTTCCTATTTAATTATCCGTTATTCTACCAAACCGATTGACTCTGGGTGATAAAATATATTATTGGTTTTCTTAATGGAAGGAATTCGCACACGAGTTTTTAAGGAGATTATTATTGATTTACACCACCCGAGTCACAGATTATTATGTGTTGAATTCCATATTTACCATATTTACTGATTTAGCACTCATAAATATTCCTAACGCACTCAATTGCGGTGTTGTTTTTAGTGCTATTAATTCTATATAACGTGTCAAGGAACTATTAACACTAAGAAGTGTTTATTCCCTCTGTCAGACTCGTAATTCTGTTAATAATTCTACGTATATTCTTTCAAGGATTGATTTGGCACAGGATAGGCCCCTAAACTGACAGGTGTCTTAGTGTATCCCTTGTTTTCATGACACATGTTACAATTAGTTATGTGCTTTTTATATCTGTAAGCATTGTAGGCCAGTAAAATAGTGATTTGGCTTTCTGTGACATACTATGGAACCCTGGATGACGGAATGCAACCAGTTTATGACGATTGGTATGAAAGAGATTATTGATTACTACCTGGTCGTTAGTCATCTGCTGTGTTCTTCGGGTTTTCCTCGTCACGGACCTACTATAATACTACTATTTTGATTACATTATTCTGATACACATACCTTAAGTATACTTTTGCTTTAGGGTTTCTGCTCGAAGTGTTTATTGGTTTGCTTAGCCACTGACCCTGTTTCCGTTTCGAAGTGTTTATTGTTTGGTGTTTATTGTTTGGGTTATGTCTGTTGACGCTTGCTTTGTTCAGTTTGTAACAGTTCTGCGCTCCGACCCAGATATGCAATGCTCGCGACCTCTTGGGTTAAGGAATTTTCTTGTTTAGATACGGTTTTAACAATAGGCACGGATGTTTCTATATCTTTTAGTCCAATTAATGGTTCTTTGCTGTATGGTGCGGGATTGCGGGATAATGCGTCCGCTATGATATTTGCTTTCCCAGGTAGATATCTTATCTTGGCTCCAAAGACCTGAATGATCATTTGTCACCGAGTTCCTTTTGGACTGTGATTAAAGCCTTTGAAAAACTCGGTAAAGGACTCATGTTCAGTAAGGACTTTATCAGGATAGCCATAGATTATGAACTTAAAATGTACTAGTGTTAAAGATACCTAGCCCTTCCTTGCCTATTACTGCATATTTACTTTCAGAGGGCTTTAGTTTACGTGAATAAAAAGCTATAGGGAAGAACTGTTTATCATATTACTGAAGTAGTACCCTCTTACCCCTTGGTCTGAGGCGTCTGTTGCAATAAAAAAAAAAATTCCTTATTTAAATCAGGGATTTTTAAGTTAGGTAAGCTGCATTTTCCGCTTTTAAGATATCGAACGCCTGTTGATGCTTTTCAGACCATAATAAATCTACGCTCTTCTTCGTAAGATCTGTTAAAGGAGCTGTCATCATTGAAGAGTTACCTATTTACATACGATTGTAATACCCACTACAGCGCAAAAGTGCTGTATCCCCCTTTTACGTTAATAAGTACCGGAAAGTTATGAATAGCCGACACCTTACCATGGACTACTTTTAAGACCTTGACCAGACACATAAAACCTAGATAAACATGTTCGGTTTTTAAAAAACTCACATTTAGATATTTACTCTGAGATTATTTGTCTTTGTCTCTGTAGCACTAGCTCTACTTTATGTGAATGTACTTCTAAGGTATTAGAAAAGATTACAAGATCATCCATATAGGCATGTAGGTTATCCCCTAAAAGTCTCCAAACACTATATTGTAATTGGGGTGCAACGTAAGCCGGAGGCATACGTAAAAATTGATAATGTCCCCTGAGTGTGCTGAAAAAAAAAACGGTGTATGAGGTACAATCACTTAGGTAATGGTATCAGGTAAAAGCCTTTAAGTAAGTCCAAGTTGGTGAAAAAAAATTTATTCTAACCTAACAGAGATAAGATGTCGTCGGTACATCGCACTGGAAACTATCGGAAGTCGTTTCCTTGTTTAAGCGACAGAATCTACGCAGATACGCCAAGTCCGATCTTTTATGGCATGACATTTGAGGGAAAAATTATATGGGCTTATTTGATTTCCTAATGACTCCTATTACTAACATTTTTCAACTTCGTCATTTATTTCTATTTTGAAATTTCATTGGGGTTCTACACGAAGGTACGTATATAGCTTTATGTTTGTCCTTATTACCGTATTTTGTTTTCAATGACATCCGTTTTTCTCCCAGAGATCACTCGCTAGTGGAGAAACTTCCTGGTATTCAGGTGAAAGATAAAAAAAATTTCTGCTGAATCACCTCTGCTTGAATGACTTTACGGATATTACTTTAGATAGATTATCAGAGAGATCATCCACGACTTGTTTGGCGTGATTAGAAAATTAGCAACAATAAAAAATGCGATATTTATAACTTCTGTATTCCACGTATGTATACTTTTAGGGCTTTGTTCGCGGAAATCGTTATATTTCAGAGTGTCGGGAAGGATTAAAATTTCGTTTCCCAGCAGTCTTTTTTACACGCACTAAGACATTCGAAGGTGCATGCTTCTCGAGATTTTGCGTGCAAAGTGCGACTGTGTTTGTGGAGAATTCTGTTTGGGGGGGTCATTTGAACAATGTTAGGATTTATGAGACAAATGTATATTCCTTTATATAAGTTATTATTTGATTAACTGTCTCATTTTTGTTCAAACGGATTTTAATATGTTTTGAAGGTTTATAGGATTTTCCTTTGATAAAAACACGCCTTATTTTGCAGGATGTAAGATAATATTTTGTATACCCCTAGATGGATCTTACAATTACACTACATACAGATCAACGTTTTTTATAACTATAGAGGTATCTGTAAACGCTCGCTTATCCGGACTTCTCATTAGGGAAGTTCGAACAACAGACGTGAGTCCGTAAATACTGGTAATTAATTGTACTAAAGGAATAAATAAGATATTCTAATTTTTACGGCGCGTACAGTCGGGCTTAATCCACCAGTATTTATTATAACTTTAATGTATTAAATTACTAGAACCTGCTCTGATTACTTGATACTGTCGTGTGATGCATAGGAAAAATCCTTTTTAGTTCAAAAAGATATCGTATGTATGGACCCAACATCGCTTTTCCCCACTCTGCTAGAGTCGCTTATTGTGTGGAATTTGCTTCGCTTTGAAAACTCGGCAGATTTAACTAACCTTGACCGCTTGACTAGGTGACACAGTCACCGAGTTTGCTTGTTTGATTCTGAACGGGCTACTGTTTCTATTTCTTTTTGTAATAATTAGGATCCTTCTCTTTATTACCATCGGCAACGTATTGTGTGTTTTTAGCATTATGTTGCTGGTTACGTATAAAGCAATGAATGACGAACTATTAGGAACTGAGCGATTACTAATTAAGACGAGTTATCTCTACTGCATTCAATCTTAACTGTTTGTACTTCATTCTTTGCTAAAATTTGGAAATAGTGAGGGATCCTGGTCAGCGCATTTAGCCTGATGAAAGTTTTTTACAGACATGTTATTCCTTGCAATCCAGCCATATTTTTAAAAGTTAAGTTGAGTCATTGAGGTTCGATATTTTATATAACTCAAAAACTCAAGGCTAAACTGGCGATCGGGACTTTGCAAAGGAGCATTTATTGTCATGACCCGAAATAGTGTTACCTCCAATTTATATAGATTTGTACGGGTGTTCCACTTGTTTTTTGTGTGTTTTCTAATCACTACGGTGCTTAACGACCCTGTCCATGCATCTGTATAAATACAGACGTCCACTGCGTAAACGCATATTCACTGTTTAATATGATTTGTTACGTAAGGGATTAAATATCACCCAACAATGATAAAATTAACATAGTATATGATTACGATATTTCAGTAGAACTTCTGGAAACAGACACTCAAAGATAAAAAACTCGCAGTAGCGAAATCTCAATGATGTAGATAATTTCTGTAAAAAAGTAAGATTAAGAATGTCTCGTAACTTCAGCCACAGGAATAACGAAATTCGACCTGCAAAGGAAACACTCAAAGTTACTCCAAATGAATAAAAAATTGTACTTAGCTTGCTTTTGTGGGAAGTCACGGTGTTCCGATAACGACACACGGCCTTGGTCCTCCTTCTCTATTTAGCGGATGACCTGGTTTGGCTTCAGTTTCCCCCCCGTGCGCCGTTGTTTCGATGATTCGAGCCCTTGAAAGATCCGATGCTGCAGACGCGTTCGGTTTGTTTCTTGGAGTGCCGGAAACGCTCACTAACGATGTTTTCTTGAATGATTCTAATGAGAGACGAAGCTTGCGTTGTCGTAGGAAAAGGACACGTCGGTTTTGTTTCTTGAAGTTATTCACTAAACAATGATACTAAGTTGCTGACGAATCTTGTTGTTTTCTGAAGTCGCTCACTAAACGATGATACTAGGTTGCTTGACGAATCTGCTGCTTCCGTCGTCGTTGACTTCTTATGATACATGATTTATTATTCTGTTTTTTTTCTTCGTAGGACGTTGTAGAGTTCTTCTGGTCTGCTGGCCACCAATATTAGGGCTTGTGCCTTGTATGATAAGGCGCCCTATGAGGTAATGTTAGACTAGCGATAATCTATACGCTAAGTCGGTTGGTATTGCACTTCCATCTTCAATGGAGTGTCTGGGGTTTTGTAGATCACTTACGAAGTCGGTATTATCTTTACGACGATGTGTTAAACTCATGGTTCGGTGAGGTTCTTGTAGAAAACACAAGGTATAAAAATAGTATATTCTTCTGAAGTACATGATAAGATCAGGTATGATCGTACAAGTCTTCTATGACGATAGCTTGATCGCTTCTGCCAATGATGATGGCTATCCTATTCTATCATATAAAGCTTAGGTAAAGAGGTACAGGTCTTCTAATGACGATCACTTAAAACTCTGTTCTCCCGTCTACCATTCTCTGTTACAAAGTTATGAAGGAACAGACAGTAGTTCGAAACATATGAACATACTATCAGATGACATAGTTTCATACGAACACACAATCAAATGAGACACGCTACAGATCACGTAGGCGGTAGTTGTCTCAAGCAGGGAGCTTGGACTAATGTTTATAAACAATTGAATGACTACAGGTGACGGCATGTTATCTTAGCCTACATACTTATGGTATACGTCATCTTTAGCGTCTCTAGTCTGATCACATTCCTGCAAGCAATCTGGTTGACCTCTTTAGTTTTAGACTTTTATATATATGGACTAACATTCCATATTTTTATTATGTAAACACTTACACATGAACATCAGATGGTTGATTCTGTTGCCTCTTTTCTTGAGTTGGTACCCGGCACCCATCTTCTGTAGTACTTTTGTCATGGGAATCATGGCTACTACGAAGAGTAGTGGGGACAGTGAGTCGCCCTGGAAGATCCCTCTCCTGATATTAACCTCTGCTAGTCTTATTCCAGAGCTTGTAAGTATTGTATTCCAGTTGCGCATTGTATTATTATTATTATTATTATTATTATTTTTAAAAGTGATTGCTGCCTCAGCTGCATTAATTTTATAAAGGTTCTTCTCGATTTTTCCAATTATTGTTTTCTCATTGTTGCTTAAACTGGTGAGCAATGCACCGAAGGTTGACATATTTCAATAGGTAATAGTCAAACGATTGGACTATTATTGGTAAAAAAATTCAAGTGGGGGTAGTCAAATTTTCGGGCATATCCCGTAGAGTTTATTGCATGTAGAATTGATGTTAAATTCTATTCCTTTTCTATTCTTTTCGTGGGTCCGCGACGTTTCGTCTGAATAAACCTCCGACATCCTCTTGGGCGGAGGTGGGTGAAGGACTAAAGTGAGAACATGAACATGAACATGAATGGGGGGGATAGGGTAGGATTGAGGGGGTCCCTTGGAAGGAAGATTAGGTTTTTGAAGGAATTAGGTGGGGCTAAAGGAAGGTATGCGCAGAAGGATAAAAGGGAGGTTGAGTCCGACTGCTTATATTGTGGTGGTGCTGCGTGGGCCTTCGTGCCGCTGCCTTTTCATTGGCTCGTGAATGGGGAGTTGCTTTTTGATTGGCTGCCTGGCTGCGGGCTGAAGCCAGCTCCCGAGTGCATGCTCAACCAGCGCGCCGATCTTGTCAGCTGTATAACATCATGCCGGGCTTCATTTTGATTGGTCAAAGGCCGTGTGATGTCACTGCTAGTATTATTCATGGTATTAATGTCATCTTCGTTGTTATTTTCCTCTTGAATTGGGGCGTTTTCGGGCGGCGATATGGTGAAGTTTGCCATTACTGGAGTGTTCCTTCGCATGCAGGTCGGGAGCAAAAAGGTCTCTTGCGTCGTATTCATGGAGGGCTTTTGCTCCTGGATGATTGATAACTCCTCCAGAGGGCGCAGACTTACCCCGGCGAGGGTCAGGGTCGGGTGCTCTCCCTATTATCCTGGTGTTGTGGATAATACAGTCGCGGGAAAATGTGTCTCGGTTGGCGATGAGGGCGTGATTCTTGATAGCCCCTTCTTGGGCGTGACAGGATATTCTCTTCGCAAGACGCATGGTATTCATTTCAATCTACTTCCCAGGACATCCTCGGTCGGGGCATATGTATTGGTATACTACTTTCGTCTGCTTGATGGGGGTCTCCTGATGGCGGTGAGGGTTATTTTTCATGATTAGGTCTCTTGTTTTCGGGTTTTTGTAGTATATTAAGAGTCCACCATCTTGCCTTCTTCGATGAGGAGGATGTTCTCCTTAATGATCATCTTCATCGCCTTCTCCTCCTCGGAGTATTGAGAGTGCATGAAGGCCTAATAATATATCTTGATGTTCTTGGTGGGGCGGGGTCATGGGTCTTCGGGTACCATCTTTCGAGGGCGGTGCGCACTTCTCGGTTGATGAGATTATTAGAATATCCGTTATTTACAAGCATCTGTGAAGCTCTATCAAGCTCGAGGTGTGTGTCCTGCTAGGTAGAACAATGGGAGAGGGCCCTTTTCACAAAGGCCCCTGACAGTAGTGCTCTTAAACCTGTCAGGACACTCGCTATCCTTGTTGAGGCACATTCCTAAATTTGTCTTCTTTGTGTAGACAGAAGTGCAGAGCCTGTCTGTCTTCGTTATAAGGACATCGAGGAAGGGGAGCCGATCGTTGGTGTTAAACTCGACTGTATAGTTTAGCATGTTGCATTGCTGGAATCAGCGACGAAGGGCTTCTACCTCATCCTCGGTGTCGACTTGCACAAAGACATCGTCTATGTAATGGGCGTATTTGCGGGGGTGCTGGCTTTGGGTGAAGACCCTCTCTTCTATGGCACCCATATAGAAGTTGGCAAAGAGGACTCCCAGAGGAGAGCCCATGGCAACGCCATCTTTCGGACGGAACATCTGTCCTCGGTGGGTGGAGAAGGGGGCCCTCTTTGTACAGATGTCCAGCAAGGTGCGCAAAGAGGCTTTTGGGATATTGAATGGGGCCGTCAATGGGTCTCGGTAGACACGATCCATGATGATGTTAATGGTCTTGTCGATGGGAATGTTGATAAATAGGGATTCTACGTCGAGGGATGCTATGATGCCAGTGCCGGGGTAGTCACGAATTTCTTCAAGGAACTCCATCGATGAATTCAGGCTATAGCGGCTCAGGACGTAGGGAGTCAAAATTTGATTGAGGCACTTGGCCAAGGCGTAATTCGGGGCAGGCGTCTGGCTGATAATCGGGCAGAGAGGGTTGCCTTCCTTATGGGTTTTCATGTTACCATAGAGGTAACCAAGCCTGAAGTCCCCTTGGATGGGCGGAAGGTGGACTGCGTTTGTTGCCGCATTTATGGTACTGATGACACGGTTGGCATCCCTTTTGATGTCTTCCGTGGGGTTCCATGTGAGACGTTCAAACTTTGAGGGGTCGGACAGAATAGCATAGAACTTCTCATGGTATTCCTTCGTTTTTATTATTTATCTGCCCGTCGCACAGTAATGTCTTCCTTGGCCTTCAACAACCTTGGCTGCTTCCTTTATCTCTCAGGTGAAGATGCCACTGGTGTGTGGCCCCCTCTCCGTGAGGGTTTCAGCGAGCAGGAGGGGCTGGAGGGCATCTGTTGTTCAGACAATATTCCGCATCTTGAGCTGTTGGATGGAGTCGAGCAGGAGTTCGATCTCAAGTCTTTTTTCGTGTTGCTTAGGCTTAGACATGAAATGACAGTTAAGCCCTAGTCTAAGCAGAGCATCTTGGTTGGGAGAAGGTTGGAAGTCAGTAAGATTGATGTATCCTTGAGCGCTCTGTGGGACTCGGAACTTGCCATCGTTGAGAGAGATCAGCTTTTGCATGATGCCCTTTATGCGTTTTTTTGTATCTTCATCTGGGAGACGGGTAAGGCAGGCATCAATGTCATCGTTGCCGGCTAATTCTGCATCGGGAAGGTTGTCACTATCGGTGGGTTGGTTCTCATTCGGTTGGTCAACATCGGGGTCGTCATATTCAGAGCTGAGGGAACCGTTCCGGAGGGGTCCAGGGGAGTCTGCTTTGGGTTCCTCATTAACATCTTTGTTGCTCGGGCAGCTTGCTAATGTCCGTGCGTTCGTCTATTCACGCCGCAGTAGAGCATCGTCCTCATGAAGTTTCTTTAGTTCGGAAGTCTTCTCCCGTAATTGCCGTTGTATGAGGGATTTCCTGAAGCTCCTGGTCCTGTCTTCTAGCCTCGCTGTGGGGTCGTGCAGTCTTAGGTTAGTATATGCAGAAAGTAAACCCTCTTTTAAACATGTTTGATTAAAAGTGATTGCCGCATTAAGCTTATGAAGGTTCTTCTCTATTTTTCTAATTATTGTTTTCTCATTGTTGCTTAAACTGGTGAGCAATACACCGAAGGTTGACATATCTCAGTTGGGTAATAGTCAAAACGATTGGACTTTTATTGGTAAAAAATTCCAGTGAGGATAGTCAAATTATCAGGCATATCCCGTAGAGTTTATTGAATGTAGAATTGATGTTAAATTCTATTCCTTTTCTATTCTTTTCGTGGGGCTGCGACGTTTCATCTGAATAAACCTCAGACATCTTCTTGGGCGGAGGTGGGTGAAGGACTGACGTGAGAGGGTGAGTTTGACTGCTTATATTGTGGCGCTGCGTTTTCATTGGCTAGTGAATGGGAGCTGCTTTTTGATTGGCTGCCTGGCTGCAGGCTGAAGCCAGCTCTCGAGCGCATGCTCAACAGGTGCGCCGATCTTCTCACCTGCATAGCATCATGCTGGGCTTCATTTTGATTGGTCGAAGGCCACGTGATGTTACTGCTGGTATTATTCATGGTATTAATGTCATCTTCGGTGTTATTTTCCTCTTGAATTGGGGCGTTTTCGGGCGGCGATATGGTGAAGTTTGCCGTTACTGGAGTGTTCCTTCGCATGCAGGTCGGGAGCAAAAAGGCCTCCTGCGTCGTATTCATGGAGGGCTTTTGCTCCTGGATGAATAAAGCCTCCAAAAGGTGCAGACGGCCAAGGTTGGGTGCTCTTCCTAGTATCCTGGTGTTGCGGATAATACAGTCTCGGGAAATTGTGTCTCGGTGGGCGATGAGGTCGTGATTCTAGATAGCCCCTTCTTGGGAGTAACAGGAGATTCTCTTCGCAAGACGCATGGTAGTCATCAAGATATATTATAAGGCCTTCTTGTACTCTCAATACTGCGAGGAGGAGAAGGCGATGAAGATGATCATTAAGGAGAACATCCTCCTCATCGAAGAAGGCAAGATGGTGGACCTTATAATATACTACAAAAACCCGAAAACAAGAGACCTAATCATGAAAAATAACCCCTCACCGCCAATACATATGCCCCGACCGAGGATGTCCTGGGAAGTACAATGGAATGACTACCATGCATCTTGTGAAGAGAATCTCCTGTCACGCCCAGGAAGGGGCTATCAAGAATCACGACCTCATCGCCCACCGAGGCACAATTTCCCGTGACTGTATTATCTGCAAACACCAGGATACTAGGAAGAGCACCCAAACCCCCCCTTTAACTTGCCCCGTCCCCGTCTTGCACCTTTTGGATGGTCTTTTTATTCATCCAGGAGCAAAAGCCCTCCATGAATACGACGCAGGAGGCCTTTTTGCTCCCGACCTGCATGCAAAGGAACACTCCAGTAACGGCAAACTTCACCATATCGCCGCCCGAAAACGCCCCAATTCAAGAGGAAAATAAAACCGAAGATAACATTAATACCATGAATAATACCAGCAGTGATGTCACACGGCCTTTGACCAATCAAAATGAAGTCCGGCATGGTGTTATGCAGCTGAGAAGATCGGCACGCCTGTTGAGCATGCGCTCGGGAGCTGGCTTCAGCCCACAGCCAGGCAGCCAATCAAAAAGCAGCTCCCCATTCACTAGCCAATGAAAAGGCAGCGGCACAAAGCCCCCGCAGCACCGCCACAATATAAGCAGTCGCACTCACCCTCTCACTTCAGTCCTTCTCCCACCTCCGCCCAAGAGGATGTCTGAGGTTTATTTAGACGAAACGTCGCGGCCCCACGAAAAGAATAGAAAAGGGATAGAATTTAAAATCGATTCTACATGCAATAAACTCTATGGGATATGCCAGAAAATTTGACTATCCCCACTGGAATTTTTTACCAATAAAAGTCAAATCGTTTTGACTATTACCTAATTGAGATATGTCACCAGTTTAAGCAATAATGAGAAAACAATAATTAGAAAAATCGAGAAGAACCTTTATAAAATTAATGCTGCGGAGGCAGCAATCACTTTTAATATAATATGTTTAAAAGAGGGTTTACTACCAGCATTATTATTATTATATTATTATTATTATTATTATTATTATTATTATTATTATTATTATTATTGCTCTATACATATATCTTCTATCCTTTGCTCGGTCTTCACATATTAGCATCCCTATGATTTTCCTCTCCTCCACAGTTGGACACTTGTAGTTAAGGCTAAATACAATAGATAGTGTAGAGAACATTTATTTATTTCAGAGGAAATTGGTCTACTTGATGGTACTACTGAAACACCAAGTACTACTCAGTCTTCACAAAGATTTGTGTCTGTTGGTCCTTCTACAAGTACTTCACCTTCAAGAGAGATTGCAGAAGGTATATGATTGTGTGTTGTCATGGGCTAGAGTTAGTGCTGTTTGTTGAGAGTGAACAATGGTTAAAAATATATATGCCTATAGAGTGAATATTAGTGTGTAAAAAAAAGTAACTGTAAATGCTAAGATAGTAAGTAATATTACAAATTCACCTTCAAGAGGATCTACCCTGACATTTTTATTTGATTTATCTTTTTGAGTAAGCAAAGACTATAGAGGCCTTTTTTTTTTTCAATGGCCTGTAGGTGTCCACTGCTGAACAAAGGCTTCCCAACCTGTTTTCATGAGTTGAAGGACTGTGCCAGTTTTTGCCTTGTTTTGCCTGCAAAGTTTTGTATCTCATCTCTCAATGTCTTGTCACCTTTTCCAACTCCAGTTGCTGCCGTGTCCTATCCCCTAATTGGGAGCTCCCTGGTACAGTAGGACGTCGGAGATACGAATAAAATGAGATGCACTGTTTCTAATTTGATGGCCCTCTTATAATTCTAGGTTTATTATACATTTCAGGTCTTGAAAGTAAAACTGACTAGGTAAAATCTAAGATTGAAGAGGTTAAGAGGGCGTCATCCCCGCTTAAAGAGGAAATCTTGGAAGCAGAGATAAAAATTATGATGATGACCCTAGAGAAAATCTAAACCAGATTTTCCCCACCATTCTGACTTCTGAAGAGGAAGTGGAACAGTTTGAAAAAACACTCAGAAAAGCCTTATATAAGGTCAAAGGTAAGTATACATATTTTTTTTTATATGGGTACCCATTTACTTATTCATGCACATTATTTTGTAGGGTTTAAGACAAAACTAAAACAGGTTGCCAATAGAATTACACCACTCAGAATTAAAATGAAGTCAGCAATGACTAAAGTTTTTCCTTCTGGAAAATTAATATTAGATTGTTAAATACTGCATGGGATATCGTTTCAAGGGTTTTACCAAATACATACTCTGGAATGTAGTACCTGCATTTTACCTTGCCATAGATTTATCTGAACCCTCCCCTCATTATATTGCAAATCGTGGATCTCTGTTTTTTGTAGCCTACTCTAATCATTGTTTAATTTATCTTGTCAGGTTACTGAACTGGGCTTCAGTGTTTGCAGATAAAGATGAGAAAACAGTGACCCTCTGAGGGGTCATGACAAAACAATTGATGGGGGAGTTTTCATTGAAGGAATCAAGAGAAAGAGGAAATAGTCTGATGCTAGACTACAAGGATTAATTCGAGGTAAGTATTTATTATTTCATTTATCATTTATTTTTAATTACATTCAATTTTAAAATAATGTACGTGGTACCTGCATACTTTTGGGGTGCATTATTTAAGATTTAAATATATTTCAGACTATTTTTCCATCACTGATTACTACCAACCCTCTTCTTGCACATAGCACAAGGCCACTTTCCAATAACCACAATGGTCCCTCACCCACAACATTGATCATAACCAAACAGTTTTACTTACATTATTCACTCATAAACCTTTGGACTCCAGTCTATTCTTTCATTTGATGAATTTCTTTTTAGCTCCCCACAGTTAATACCAAGTCGTCTGCATAATGCAACTCCCCAGGCAACCCGGATCCCTTAATGTCCTTAAGTTGATATCACCTCCATAATCATGACAAACAGGTTACAAGTACTAATATACTAATATCAGTAATAATATTAATTTGTTACACAATTAATTTAGACATATTAAGCTTATGATCATGAATTTAATGTACTATTCCACATTGAGAGAGGCAAAAGTCAGGTATCAGAAAACTAAAGTTTAATGCTCCATCCTAGGCCTAAGTCCTGAGCCCTGGACTTCCTTTTGCTTATTAAGATGTTTGATTGTTGTGTCTGTAAATATGTGTCAGAGTTGTGTGATTGTTGTGGTATGGATGTTGATGTGTGTCTGGGTTGAATGATTGTAATTCCTAAAATTGGCTTTATATATTTTCGTATTGCTTTCTTTATACTTTTCCTTTTTCATTGTTTATTAATTGTAATTTTAAATTTTGTTTGGCTTTGCTATTCTCACTATTGTTCTCTTCATATACCTCATATATAATTTTTTTTCTTCAGGAGTTGCCAAAGGATTTCTGCCCAAACAAGATAAGGAAGCTGACATCGTGATAGATGGCACTATTCCTGCCATCCTCAAATTTGCACCACATGGGGAAGGAGGCTTAGAAGTTGAAGTCAAGATCAAAACCAAAGGAGATCGAGGCCTCTCCATCCGCCTCTTTTCTGACACCTAAAATGTTACATAATCCCATAAACTGTTTTACTTGCTTGTGACTGGAGCTCCTCTTCATGAATTCTTGTGTAAATTTATAAGTGCTTGTACTACTATATACTGCATTTTATAAGTTAAGTAATTTTCTTTAATTGGTTACAGTAAAAGTGTCCTCATATATAAATTTATTTGTCCAAACGCCTGTGGAATAGTTAAGTGAGATATTGAAAAATGATGTATTACCCTTGTGGACAGAATTATGAATAAATTTGTAGACTTTATATATCATCTTTGGTATTTCAATGAATTCATGGTCTTCCTGCCCTTGGAGTGGGAGTAAGGCATCATAGATAATAAGTGATTTTGTAGGCTAAGGTGTGCAATAATAAAAAGGTTCTACATGCCATATTCATATACAAATTGCGTGATTATGATATCTAGTTGTATTTCCATTTCTTTTTATGGAAACACATTTTAAATAGCTTATGTTCTGAACTGTATGGAGTGATTCATCATATGTTCTTTCCACATGTCCATCCCTTGATCTCAGATGACTGTTCCTCACCCCTCACACCTCTCCCTAACCTATTCATAACTCTAGGTAGAACTACCTTCCTTCACATGTTCCCAAGAACTTCAACTTCAGCTCAATCACATTTGTTATCTTTTTAGCCTCTCATACAGTCAAACAGTCACTGGCATTCCAAAGCTTTTGATTCTTCATTTGCTCATTTGACACTTTTAAGCTCCCAAAACTTTTCTGCTCTCCATGGAATGTCGATCACCTCCTTCAAAGTTATCAGGAATGGTGCCCACTACTTCTATCCTCATTCTATTCAAAACTATTTGAAACCTTCTACAACCCATATTTTCTTTACTACACTTCATATGAAAGTTACATTACTACCCTAGTCAACCAGTCCCCCTCTATTTGTTTATACTATACACACATTTAAACTTTTCACTAGTACCTTCACCTTTTCCTTAAAAGCCCCACATTAATATATTAAAAATAAAGCACTTGTGTCCTTCTTACTCCCTGTCTTTCTGTGGGGCTGAGTGAGCTTGGTACAGCATACAGTGTTCTTGGAAGTTCCTCTTTCTCTGTCCTGTAGTTGCCACTATATGCATCTCAATATGTACCTTTCTACTTTGTAGAATCAAATTAGGGAGAACAATTATATAAATTATATATATATATATATATAGATATATATATATAGATAATATATATATATATATATATATATATACACACACACACACACACACATATATATATATATATATATATATATATAGTATAGTATATATATATATATATATATATATATATATATATATATATATATATATATATATATAATTACATAGTTGCCTGATAGTTACTGCTTGGTTCGTTGATTGACAGAACTAACCTTTTGTTAACGTTACCACAAGGTTAACTAAGTAACTGAACTAAAGTTGTGCCAACGTTTTTAACGTTAGTTTTTAGTTTGTCCCGAACGTTGGGTGTAGTTCTGCCGTAACATTATGCTAACGTTAGGATAAAGTAATTTGCAATGGGGGTAGGCCTAACTGGTACCAGGTTATGCAACAGAGAAGCTTTTAATTTCGCTTTCCTGCCCAGCAAATATGAAACAAAGATTAAGGAAAGATAGAAATTCCGTGGATGAATTTCTTTAGAAAAATGCAGTAGCGTAAACTATACTTCCAAACAGTTGTACCATAAAAGGATAATCACGTTTATACAGCTTTACGAGAATATTACAGGCATACTTCCTCCGGTAATTAAATTAAAGCATTTAGGAAATTGAACAATAATGGTTAATAAAACATTTGTTCGAATGCCAGAATAAACATAACATTAAAACTTAGCAATCTACAAAAACAAAATGATTAAAGGAAATAAAGCGCATAGGTCTAATGAAATACTAACTGGATAATCAACATTTTCTAGGTCATTTTTGCTCATGGTACAACATGCAGCCACATCATAAGATTGTCATTAGATGTAGATATAGCCATATATGTTGATATAATACTGTACTGATTTGAACGAGAGGAAGACGATGCATTAATAACAGCAGAAAAGCAAGAGCCCCTGATAGCACTAGGCTACCTGAGTCTAGATTCGAAACGGATGGATGGATAGTACACACACACACACACACACACACACACACACACACACACACACAAACACACACACACACACACACACACATATATATATATATATATAATATATATATATATATATATATATATATATTATAGTGTAAACCGATTGAAATGAAAAGCAAAGATGGATTACATAAAAACAGCAGCGATTACAAACCATCTTCGCTAACATTAAACGTCGTAATGGTGAGATGAAAAACAAAATCGCATCGCTAAGACGATGGAAGGCTGTTTGGGAAGGCGATTGTCTGCGAATGCTTTCTATGAGTTTAAAAGAATACCAGGAGGATTTCATGAAAGATTTTATGACGAAAAGACATGTGTTGGTGGCAGAAGTGTCTGGGGAGTAATATATTTTGGCGAGACGTAATATAATTGCAATTAAAGGCAATTTCATTTTATCTT
>NC_061091.1:70599800-70657300 GCF_015104395.2 Macrobrachium nipponense | reverse complement strand
AGACTAAAAGATGAAAAAAAAAGCTGTTGATGGTTCTCATTAAAAAAAAATAAATAAATATAAGTAACTGCTACAAATTACAGCAGCGATTTCGGGCCATCTACGTTACCTGGATGTCGTCATTCAAGTTGGAAAGAAGAAAAACAAAAACGCATCGTTAAGACGATGGAGGGCTGCTTGGCATAGCGATCGTTCATGAAATAGTTTGAATGCAATTAATATTATCCAAGGTAGATTTCATGCTGGATTTTATCATGAAAAGAGGACTGTTGGTGGAAGAATTGTATCGGGAATAATAAAATTTAGGAGGACGTAATACAATTCCAAATTAAGGGTATTTGATTTGGCCCTGGTGCCTTTCTTACCCGGAATAGGGTCAACCTCTAGATACAGTAGAAGTTCCAAGACGTTTCCATCAGTAAATAGATATGGCCGAGTGGTAGAAACTCTCGACTTCTAGATCCCAAAAGCGAATAAATACTGATCGTATAAGGACTTCCCCTATACGATCGGAATTTATGCACAGCCGCACCAAAAAGTTTTATAATATACATATATTATATTATATAATTACTGTCGGTTTGTGCTAATATTGACCTTTTAAGATGAGACGACTCCTGGTTTCCGATCAGTGAAGTTAAGCTGCTTTGAGTGTGATCGGTACCCTGGATGGGTGACCCCCATCAGAATCGTGTTTTAGCTCTCCTTCTGGTTCTTTCTTGGATCAGAAAAAAATTTTATATATCTGTATTTATATATACATTTATATACTATGAGTAAATGTTAATGCTAGATACTATGAGTAAATGTTAATGCTAGATATAGCAATAACAATCAGAAATATGTATAGTATTCATGAATGATTTTGCCCGGAAGTATTGTTTGTTTATATGGTGTTTTTACGTTGCATGGAACCATTGGTTATTCAGCAACGGGACAAACGACTTTACGTGACTTCCGAACCACGTCGAGAGTGAACTTCTATCACCAGAAATACACATCTCTCACTCCTCAATGGAATGGCCGAGAATCGAACCCTCGACCACTGAAGTGGGACGCTAATACCATACCAACCACACCACTGAGGCACTATGAAAGTCATGTAAATGAATGTTTGTCAGGAGAAGTTATGGCTGAGGTTGTGGGGGATGGCGATTGGTATTCTCGTCTGCTGACACTGCTTCCCACTCCCTTAGTTATATATATATATATATATATATATATATATATATATATATATATATATATATATATATATAATATATGTGTGTGTGTGTGTGTGTGTGTGTGTGTGTATGTATGTGTGTGTGTGTGCGTTTATAGCGTGCAGCTTATGTGTATTGACTAAACCTCCCTCAGCTCTGTCCCTTTCTAAAACTAAAAGTAATTTGCTATTCTATCCGTAAGAGAGAGATCTCGAGAGAAACAGATATTTTATACAGAAGATGATGATTAGGACATTACTGTAGTAGTCCATAATTCCAGCGAAGCAGATTATTTATCTCCTGGGAAACAAAAATATACTTGTCAATATTGAATGTCAAAAGTTTGTTCATACGAATAATGAACCTAAAGTTTCACTAAATCTACCTAATGTTAAGCGAAAATAACATGCATTTATTATCGTAATTTATATGGTTTACTTATCAAAATTAACTTTTCATGGACCGAAAAATAACAATACAATAAAGTTCATGTGTTGAGGGAATGGGAAGCAGTACAGCAGACGAGAATCCCAACCGCCATCCCGCACACCATCAGCCATAAATAACCTCTCCTAACAAACACAAATGCACGTTACTCCCATGCAAAATCATCCAAGAAAACTAGAGATATTACTGTATTCTTATTGCTATATCTAACATTAATGTTTTCTCATAATATCTTCAATTTTATCTCTTGTAATAATGGCTTGTCGAGGGTGAAGGTGAATGCTTTTCAAACTGTTAGGCTAAATGCTAATAGTACCTACGTATAGAAAATGAAACCGAATCAGTTCATGAATGCAAAAACGGTTTCTGGGAGATCTGAAACACCACTGTAATTAAATATTTCTGTTTTAGTCAAGGTTAACCATCTTGAGACCACGTACTTTTATTTAGTAGTTAACACTGAAATCGCGATGATTATACGAACAAAGTTACAGCCACGAAGGAGAATTGAAACAATTTCCCATCGTGGCTGTAACTTTGTTAATATATATATATATATATATATATATATATATATATATATATATATATATATATATATATATATATATAAAGGTCTTTTTACTGTAATACAACAGCAAAATATGAACGCAAAAGAACCACAAAAGGAATTCCATCATGAAGCACGGGATGACTATTTAGCATGGAAGGAATTTGGTAATCCAAAGGAGGGATATTTCTATGATAAAATGAAAAAAGCTTGTGTGGTCTAATAATGCAATCGAAAGGAAGGAATATCATTGAATCTAGTTTTATAAAAGAAAGTTACAATAATAATATGAACATTAGTCAAGGAATGAATAAACTTGAACCTTAAAAATCAAAAGAAATTTGTAAACTTTAAATTTTAAGGTAGGCATTAGAAATGTACGGAACTAGGATTATTATATTTGTAAACACAGTAAGGGGGCAGTAGTAGTAATGAGATGTCGAACCCCGCCTCCCTGACACCTGTCAGGTGTGGACTGGTTATCTGTTGGGTACCGTAATCGGTAGTATCCCTTGAGAATTTATTGTAAATTTTAGCCAAATGATTTTTGAAAGCAACTCCTACCTTGACACCTGCCTGTGGGTGGATCTGCAGTCTCAAACGGTTGTGTGTATGTTCGTCAGTACTGTCGCTGTGTATATATACTTGTGAATTCTAATACTATGTATCAGTCCTTTGTCAATGGCTTGAAAATAAAGCCGAAACCGGTCAGGACCTACACCCTGTCTATTATTTTTCACCTGTGGATATGTGTGATAAACGAATCACGTGCTAAAGTGATTATAATCATATATCTATATATATATATATATTATATATATATATATATATATATGTATAAATCTATTAGATAATTCATAGTTATACTATATATATATTATACTATATATATACTATATATATATACATATATATATACATATATATATATATCATATAAATATATATCTACGTATATATTCTATAATATTATATATATATATAGATATATATATATTATATATATTTATATATTATATATATAGCTATATATTATATATAGTATATAAGATATATGTATAATATATATATATATATATATATATATATAGTATATATATATATATATATATATATATATATATATATGTGTGTGTGTGTGTGTGTGTGTGTGTGTGTGTGTGTGTGTATGCAGATATCCATATATAGATACGTCTATGTATATATATATATATATATATATATACATATATATATATATATATATATATGAATAACTTGATCACGAAGTATATAAAACGGGATGCTATGTATAAATAAAGGTTTTTTGCCACGAAGGAAAAAAATGAATAAGCGAGATAGCCAAGTACTTTCGGTCCTGTTCGGACCCTTTACTGAGGCAAACTGATTCTACAAAGAACAACATAGTCAAAAGAAGGCTTAATATACAAACTGACACTACCAGATTAGCCATAAGGGCGATTTTCACTCTACAGAAAGGAGGAGCTGCCAGAGGCTAGCCACACCTTGAAGGATACCCGCAGTAAACAAGTGATTCTTCCAGAAAACAGTACATTTTGAAAAAAACACGGGAGCATATACAATTTAATATCATGAATTTTTACACAAATTTTCCCAACAAAAATTATTATTAATGAAAAGACGAAAGAAAATATAATATATATATATATATATATATATATATATATATATATATATATATATATATCGAGCAAGAGAAAGAGGGAGAGAGAATATCGAACCAGAGAGAGAGAGAGAGAGAGAGAGAGAGAGAGAGAGAGAGAGAGAGAGAGAGAGAGAGAAATAATAACTATATACATGTGGGACTAATTTATTAGTTGTTCATTTATTTTATAGGTCCTTCATAAACATTTTACAAAATATGGTCCAAAAATGGTACATTCCCCAGACTAAGATTTAGGTTGTTTTTATTAGTGATTTGTATAATTGCCGATTCCAGTAAATTTCTTGAAACATAATCACTAGATCTAGCAATTACCGAGGTATCATCCCAATTAATACAATGAGATTTTTCACTCAGATGGATAAACAGTGCATTTGAAGTCTGGGCTGTTCTAACTGAATACATATGTTGCTTTATACGTACACATAAATTTTTACTTGACTGACCAACGTAAAACGAAGGGCAATCCTTACAAGGAATTTTGTAAATGATGTTGTTATTTGTTACGGGACTAATTCTTAATTAGCATAATCTTTAATGGTATTTGTTATAAGAGAACACTACATTAACATTAAACGATTTAAATATTGATTTTATGGTTTCAAATCCACGGAAATAAGGTAAGCTAAGTACATTTTTAGGCATTTCTTTTTCATTAATAGCAACATTATAAAACTTTTTGTGAGCTTTTTGATAACATAAATCAATTAAATGAGGTGGGTAGCAGAGATCGTTTCCTATCTTTTTTATGTATTCTATTTCTTGGTCCAGATATTGTGGACTTGTGATACGCAAAGCGCGTAGGAACATATAAGAAAAAATTTAAATTTTAATATTAAGATGGTGGCCAAAATAAAAATGTACATATGTTAAAATATTTGTGGGTTTTCTATAAATACTGAATTTGCATTGGAAAGATTCTCTATGTATTAATACATCTAGGAAAGGGATGACATTGTTATTTTCAATTTCAACAGTGAATTTTATGGATGGCACTAAATTATTCAATTTAGACAGTAAATCATTTACATCGATACCACCAGGTAAGACTACTAAGATATCATCGACATATCGGTACCATTTTAAGGGGATAAGTGTGATATTCGGGAGGTGTTGTCTCTCAAAAAATTCCATATATAAGTTTGAAAGGAGAGGTGATAAAGGGTTACCCATGGCCATACCAAATATTTGTTGGTAATATTCTCCATTAAAAATAAATCTGCAATCACAAATACATAACTTAATTAAGGAAATTATGTGACTAACGGACATAGGCAATTCATGCAGTACAAGTTCATTACCTCAATATTCTAGCACAGAGTCAATAGGGACTTTTGTAAACAAAAAACATACATCAAAACTGACAAAAATATCACTAGGGTTTAGTTCAATGTTATTTAATTTTTCCACAAGATCAAAAGAATTCCGGATGTGTGAATTAGATACAGTTCCTAGTAGCGGGGATAACAGTTTAGTAAGATATTTAGATAATTTATAAGCAATTGATCCTACAGTACTAATAATTATAATTAGGCGCATAGGTTTGTTTTCCTTATGAGTTTTGACTAGGTCATATAAATAAGGTAATGAGGGACACTTTACAGTTAACTTACACAAAAGTTCTTTTTTATCTTCAAGAATTTGTTTGATATTGATATTAAAGTTTTTTATTACTTGGTCCAACGGATTTTTTGCGAGTTTTTTGTAAGTTATTTCATCCTCTAGTAAAGTATGCATGCGTGATATGTAGTCAGTTTTGTCAAGAACTACTAAACTATTGGATTTATCAGCCTTGGTAATGTGTAAGCTATTATCATTCTTCAATTCTTTTAAACTTTTTCTGTAGCGAGCGGGGAAGTTATTTTCATGGTAGGCATGCGTAGCACTATATGTCATGCCTTTGATAATGTCTAAATGATTTTGTGGTAGGTCACAGTATTTTTCAAACTTATATAGAGAGGTCGCTATTGATAAAGCTGAGGGTTTGTTACAAATGAAGAAGGACAACCCAAATCCTAATGAGTGCACTGCATTATCACTTATTTGTTTGCTCGATAAATTCACCACACAATCACTTCTTGCATTATTGGTCCAATCACTGTCGTTGATAAGGTTGTTTAATTTTCTGTCCAGTTTTCTAATCAAAGTGTCTGTAGATCTATGAAGTTTCCCATATATTTCTTGCCTTAATGCGTGTTTCCAATCAGCGGGAATCGATTAGTTGAAGTTACGTCGGGCTTTTTCTTCTATGTTCCTACGCGCTTTGCGTATCACGAGTCCACAATATCTGGACCAAGAAATAGAACACATAAAAAAGATAGGAAACGGTCTCTGCTACCCGCCTCATTTAATTGATTTATGTTATCAAAAAGCTCACAAAAAGTTTTATAATGTTGCTATTAATGAAAAAGAAATGCCTAAAAATGTACTTAGCTTACCTTATTTTCGTGGATTTGAAACCATAAAATCAATATTTAAATCGTTTAATGTTAATGTAGTGTTCTCTTATAACAATACCATTAAAGATATGCTAATTAAGAATAGTCCCGTAACAAATAACAACATCATTTACAAAATTCCTTGTACGGATTGCCCTTCGTTTGTATTAATTGGGATGATACCTCGGTAATTGCTAATCTAATGATTATGTTTCAAGAAATTTACTGGAATCGGCAATTATACAAATCACTAATAAAAACAACCTAAATCTTAGTCTGGGAATGTACCATTTGGACCCATATATTTGTAAGATGTTTATGAAGGACCTCAAAATATATGAACAACTAATAAATTAGTCCCACATGTATATAGTTATTATTTCTCTCTCTCTCTCTCTCTCTCTCTCTCTCTCTCTCTCTGGTTCGATATTCTCTCTCCCTCTTTCTCTTGCTCGATATATATATATTTATATTTTCTTTTGTCTTTTCATTAATAATAATTTTTGTTGGGAAAATTTGTGTAAAAATTCATGATATTAAATTGTATATGCTCCCGTGTTTTTTTTCAAAATGTACTGTTTTCTGGAAGAATCACTTGTTTACTGCGAGTATCCTTCAAGGTGTGGCTAGCCTCTGGCAGCTCCTCCTTCCTGTAGAGTGAAAATCGCCCTTATGGCTAATCTGTTAGTGTCAGTTTGTATATTAAGCCTTCTTTTGACTATGTTGTTCTTTGTAAAATCAGTTTGCCTCAGTAAAGGGTCCGAACAGGACCGAAAGTACTTGGCTATCTCGCTTTTTCATTTTTTTTCCTTCGTGGCAAAAAACCTTTATATAAATATATATATATATATATATATATATATAGAGAGAGAAGAGGAGCGAGAGAAGGGAGCGAGAGGAGAGGAGAGAGAGATGAGAGGAGGCGAGAGAGAGAAGGGAGAGGAGAGAGAGGAGAGAGGAAGAGAGAGATATATATATATATATATATATATATATATATATATATATATATATATAATATATATATATGTTATAGTATTTTCTTGTTCTTATCCGTTTCCATCATTCCAGGAAATTCCACTGATGATAAAAATGGCTATTTGGTTCATGAATGTTTCCTAGTTTTCTTCTGACTAATTTCATGATACAAATTTAAGCGTTTACCTTCTTTCAATCAATTATACTTCACAGAAAGCTAGTACATATTTTACCATTTAATAAATCTATTACAATAAAATCCCTAATTCCAACAGAGTTGAGGAAAATCTTTTAGTACATTACAAAGTAGTGCCTAAGGCATTTACACTGCATAATTATAATAAAGCGCTCAAAACGTGGGGAGCCGAACAAATACTAATGGCTACATGGTAAGACTGTGGTAACCTCAACATGTGGAATGAAGAAAAAAAAAAACTGGTTTTAAAAATTATTAGCTTTAACCTAAAACTGGGCATCTCTGCCACCAAAGTCTGACATGCAATTATCACTGTCATAATCATTTGTATGCCTTGATGCTCTTTTTTTTCTCTTTGTGGTGTTACACTTGATATGAGTTTCATTCACTCTCTTCTATCCTATTTACTTTCTGCCAGAGTCATTTCAATAATTTGCGTGGCATTCATACAGGCATTCATTCTTCTACTGTCATATGCTCTAGACTTCAGACTAATTGTTTCTCTTCCTTTTTCAATTAGCTCTATGTTTGAGACCTAGTTTATTTTTACTGCCACTCGATACGATATTTACCTGTCACTGCCTCATTTGCAACAATCTTCCAACTACACTACAATCAGGAATCTTAACTTTACTTACAAACGCTTTTCAAAATATCTCTCCTTTTCTTATCAGTGCCCATGTTACTGCAGCATAGAGCAATACAGGCATCTTTAGTCATGCTGTTTACTGATGGGTTATCTTTATTTGACAGTAGCGTAGCAATCGCATTCCAATTCTTCTAAAATGTTGCGACTCTTTTCCTTATTACCCTTAGGACAGTCCCCAAACCCCCCCCATGGGGACAGAAATATTCCACCCCTTCTATATACTCCTGCAAAATAGTTACAAAATTATTATAATTTGGCTATTCAGAAGGATATGGCTTCAAGGGGTGAAAATTGGAGGAAAAATGATATTCTCATGATAAAATAAAGTTTCACATATACTTACCGAACAGTTACATAGCTTATAGCTTCTTACCTGCGGCAGTCGAAATTCAAATTGTTGGCGCCAGCGGCGTTGCTATCTTAAGTATAGGTGATACAAGACCCGCCCACATCCGGGAACCCTGGGTACTGCTAGCCTTCTACCGTCAATTTTCGTTTAGCCGACACGTCCATCTGTGGGGAGGTGGGTGGGCTTTGATTATGTAACTGTTCGGTAAGTATATGTGAAACTTTATTTTATCATGAAAATATCATTTTCACATAAGTGACTTACCGAACAGTTACATAGCTGAATCCAAACTACCCGGAAGGAGGGTAGATGGACTACATAAAAATGACAGTAAGACCACATTAAACAGCAAATGTTGCAGTACCCTACCTTGTGAGAGAGCAGCTGCAGGAGAATACTGCCTATGGTTGGCGCTCTCATCACTCGTAGGAGACGTGGCATTTTGTAACCATGGACAAGACCGTTGGTTGACAAAATATTAAAAAACAGATAATGCCCTTGCCCTGGGCTTCAGAAACCAGATAAAAAACAACAGACCATCACCTATACCAAAAATAATGACATACTCAAAAGTAATAAATAAGATCTGGAGGTTCTCCAAAGTACTATGAGCCTCCAGTCTGCCCACGACTCAACAACCTATAACAAGGCGAGGAGAGCAGTAGAGGATAGAAAAGTTCCCCTATGTTTCCTTTCCCAACGCCATGCCCGCTACCGACAAAGGACCCAATTTACAACAACTATCATAGGTAGCCTCTACATTCTTCAGGTAAAATGAGGCGAACACAGATCTCGATCTCCAAAACGTAGATTGAAGAATCGAGGAAAGCGACATATTGTGCTTGAAGCTTAAGGATGTCGCCACTGCACGTATTTCATGTGCTTTCACCTTAAGCACATTTAGAGTCTGATCTTGGACTTGAGAGTGTGACTCCAGTATCAGACTTCTCAAAAAGAACGAAATAGCGTTCTTGGAGAGGGGTTTTGCAGAATTCTTAACCGAACACCAAAGTCGGTCGGAATTACCTCTAACGGATTGTGTCCTTGACAGGTAACATTTCAGAGCTCTGACAGGACATAGTAAAATATTCCTTCGTCCATCGGACCCACTATATTAGATAATCCCTTAAGTACAAAAGATTTAGGCCATGGGTTAGAGGGAGATTCGTTCTTTGCTAAAAATTCGTTAAAACAAAAGAACAAACCGCATTACGATTTTTGAACCCCACCTCTTTGTGGATGGCTTGTAACTCACTCACTCTTCCTGCTGTAGCCAAAGCGAAGAGAAAAAGTGCCTTCCTCGTTACATCTCTCAAAGACGCTTCACGAAGTGGCTCGAATCATGAAGACATCAGAAAAGTTAAAACTACGTCCAAGTTCCAGTCCACACTATCCTTCTTGGATACTTTTACTGTATTAAAAGATTTAATTAAATCTCCAATATCCTGGTTAGAGGAGATGTCAAGCCCTCTATGCTTAAACACTGAGGACAGCATAGCTCTGTACCCTTTAATTGTCGATACCGACAAGTTCTTAACTTCTTTAAGGTACAGCAAAAAATCAGCTATTTCTGTCACAGAGGTTTTAGAAGACGAGAAATTATGTCTTCTGCACCACGTCCTAAAGACTCCCCACTTTGATTGGTAAAGCTTGGCAGAAGAGCTTCTTCGACAGTTAGCAATAGCCTCTGCCGCTCTACGAGAAAACCCCTTAGCTCTGACGAGTTTTCCGGACAGTCTGAACCCTGGTCAGTGACAGAGCGGACAAAATTCTGATGATACCTGTCGAAGTGGGGCTGTTTGAGTAGCCGAGGATACTGAGGAAGAAGTCTGGGATGGTCTATAACCAACTTGAGAAGGTCTGGAAACCACTCTTTCCTGGGCCAGAATGGTGCTACCAACGTCATTGACACATTTTGATGTGAGAGGAACTTGTTCAACACCTCTCTGATCATTCCAAATGGGAGAAAGGCGTAAACGTCTAGACCCGTCCAATCCTGAAGCATTGCGTCGGTCTTCCAAGCAAGAGGATCTGGAACTGGGGAACAAAAGATCGGAAGTCGATTGTTCCTCAACGTGGCAAACAGATCCACTGAAGGTCTTCCCCAAAGTTTCCACAGTTCCTGACAAATTTTGTCTTGCAATGTCCACTCCGTGGGAAGAACTTGGTTTACTCGACTGAGTTCGTCTGCCAGTACATTTAACTTCCCCTGTACAAACCTCGGAACGAGGGAAATATCCCGATCTTGAGACCAGAGAAGGAGATCTTCTGCGACTTTGTTGAGGGAGAATGAATGGGTTCCTCCCTGATTCCTGATATAAGATAGAGCGGTGGTGTTGTCGGAGTATACTGCCACTCTCTTTCCCACGACCAAAGGAGCGAATGCTTGCAGACCGAACCAAATCGCCTTCAACTCCTTCATGTTGATGTGATTCAACCTCTCTTTCTCTGACCATAATCCTGAGATCTTTTTGGTCCCTAGGAGAGCTCCCCAACCTCTGTCCGATGCGTCGGAGTATAATTCTACGTCTGGGTTCCTTAATGTCAGGGAGAGACCCTCTTGCAATCTTTCCCTCGACATCCGCCATCTCAAGTCGTTCTTGATCTCTTCCGACACTGGGAACGAATACGTGTCTGGTTGAGACTTCCGACACCAACTCGCTTTGAGATAAAACTGAAGAGATCTCATGTGAAGACGACCCAACTTTACAAACGTCTCTACTGATGATAACGTCCCTAGAAGACTCATCCATTCCAAGGCGGAGGAGGACTGACGATTCAGGAATTGGCTCACTTTTTTGAGGCAAGATTCTATTCTTTTCGGGGACAGAAAAACCCGAAAAGTCTGAGAGTCCAGAATCATCCCCAAATAGGGGATCTTCTGGGACGGCACTAATTGAGACTTCTCCAGGTTGATGAGAATTCCCAATTGACTCGCTAATGACAGTGTCTTCCGTAAATCCTTCACGCACTGTGTCCTCGAACCCGATCTGAGAAGCCAGTCGTCCAGGTAAAATGCTGCATTTATGCCCAACATATGCAGCCATTTCCCCAATGGAGCAAGAACACGAGTAAATACTTGAGGGGCCGTCGAAAGGCCGAAACAAAGGGCTCTGAATTGATACATCCTCCCTTCGAACACAAATCTCAGGAACTTCTTTGAACTCTGGTGAATCGGGACATGAAAGTAGGCGTCCTTCATGTCCAGGGACACCATCCAATCGCCTGGGCGAAGTGCCGACATCACAGAATGATTTGTTTCCATATTGAACTTTGTCTTCAGCACAAAAAGGTTCAATGCGCTTACATCTAGCACTGGCCTCCAACCTCCCGAGGCTTTGGGAACTACAAAGAGTCTGTTGTAGAATCCCTGAGAACTGTCGAGGACTTCCTCTATTGCTCCCTTCTTGATGAGTGCATTGACCTCTGCTGCTAAAGCCAAAGCTCTCTCTGATCCTGGAGAATATGCTGTTAAGCTGATTGGTGTATCGGAGAGAGGAGATCTAAAACAAAAGGAATCGAGTATCCCTCTCGAAGAACTTGAACTACCCATTGCTCTGCACCTCTTCGACTCCATTCTTCCCAAAAAAGATGGAGTCTTGCCCCTGCTTGCACGTGAAGGAACGGCTTCTCACTTGTCCGAAGGTTTGGGGGGAGGTTTCTTTGAGGACTTGTACTGTGGACGCAAATTAGTCCTGGGTCGTTGCCACTTAGGTTTATTCCCTCGAAAGGGATGCTTCTGAAGAGGAGAAGACTTAGCTCCTGTCGGAGTAGCCTCTTTCGGACGTCTGGAAGATTGAAGGAGATCATTAGTAGATTTCTTTTCTAAATCCGACAGAATTTGTTGAATGGTTTCTTCAGGGAAAAGATGAGATTTACAGAGAGGAGCAAACATGAGAGCCGACTTCTGGTTATTAGTGACTCCTTTAGACACGAAAGAACACCACCTTTCTCTCTTCTTCATCACTCCCATTGTGAAAAGGGCTGCTAATTCTCCTGAACCATCTCTAACAGCCTTATCCGCACAGGACAGAACTCCTAACTAGTCTGTGGCAAAATCTTCTTCTAAAGACTGACAGTCTTCAATCTTGCGAGCTAAAGAGGCAATAGTCCAGTCCAAAAAACTAAATACCTCAAATACTTTAAAAATATTCTTCACCAAATGGTCCAGCTCTGAAGAAGAAAACAAAATTTTAGCTGACGAAAAAGCTGCTCTCGGTGTGAGTCCACTAAACCGGAGAAGTCTCCCTGGGAGGAGGCAGACACTCCCAAAGAAGGAACTTCTCCAGTTGCGTAGAAGCGATACGCTTTACTCTGAAGCTTAGAAGGTGGGAAAGCAAACGAAGCCTTACCTGTTTCCCTCTTCTTAGAAAGCCACTCCGTTGACTCCTTAAGGGCCTGCTTCGAGGACTGAGAAAGAACCAGTTTAGGTAGACACGAATACGCTGTCTTCCTATCTTTAACGAACATTGAAGGCGGTGAAGACGGAGAAGCAGGTTCAAAGTAATCTGGATAAGTGGACAGGAAAAATTTAAGAAGACTAGAATAAGCCGACGAATCCTTGTCATCTTGATCCAAAGCTTCCTCTTCAGACTGCACGGAAGCAGAGTCGAAATCAGGCTTATGTTCTACCCCGGTGGAGGATTTCAACAAACTCATAAGATCCTGGAAATGCTTCTTAAATGGAGCTAAGGTAGAATCGTCTAACACTGTAGAAGTCGATGGTCTTTCAGTCGAAGAACGATTCTTTCTAACAGGTGAAGTCTCCGCACCACGAGTCGACACAGGCGAACAACCAGTCGAAATTCCTATCGACTCACGGCGAGGGGAGTCGAACAAAGACGAGCGAATACGCTTCTCTGGAAAGTAATACGGAGTCGAACGAGGCGACCGAGCCGAAACTGCGACCGAGACTCGCTTGGGAGAGTCGAGCGATCGTGAATTATCACAAAGTTTAGTCCGAGAGCCATTGCTTTTAGCCGAAAAATGCGACTGCGGATGAGATTCACTAAATATCACATCCGGAGCAAAACTACACGAAGGTTGAGGACTCCAATGCCTCTTAGACTTCTTAACAGGAGTCGGTGACGAATCACCCACAAGAATCGAATGTCTTTTTAACGGTCGAGACACCAAATCACCTCGCCTTTTGCGCACTGGCGATTGCACTTCCGAATCAGAAGACAGACGAGAATCACAAACACTAACACCTTTCCACATCTTTTTTGGATAAACAACACCCGCGAGTCGACGGAGTCGACGGCTGACCGTGGCAAACTCCCCCAGACTCCTTCCGACCTCCGGTATGTCTTCTCCCGGTTGCGGGGGAGCGGGACAGTGACCTTCGTCTGGGAGTCGAGGGGGAACGGACAACCGCCTCCTCAGGCGCAACATTAACACTTTGCACTGCACTAGATTTCACTGTACTATCTACGAAAGCTTTAAAAGACATTCCTAACTTCATAACTGATTCAGCTAACACTTCGAACTTTTTATCCATCTTAGACTCAAGCAAGGCAATGGTGTTGGGTTCGGAAACATGGGCAACTTGAACAGGGGTAATCAAAGGAGAAGTAGGAGGACTATTAATTGGAGAAATATTCTCTAATAAAGGAGAGGCAAGAGAAGACTTATTTGTCTCCGAAGGAACAGGAGTAGTTTCTAACCTATTCTTACTACTAGCCCTAAGAGCTGCCTTCCTCTTCCTATCTTTCTCCATTTTCTCAGCATGCGATCTAACCGCCTTCCATCCCTGTTCATCCAATTCTTTACATTCATCACATGTCACATCCATACCATTACAATTTTGTCCTCTGCAATTAGTGCACTTAGAGTGCGGATCGTGACATAACTTAGCTAATCTTGTTTTGCAGCCAGCGCTGCAAAACCTTACAGCAGATGAACTAGAATCTGACATAATTAGCAATAATGACGAAAAAACTGAATAGAGATAGCTAACTGGCAAGAAAAAACCAAAAACTTGTACATCACCAAACAAAAACCAAAATCCAAAATGGCGACGCAGGAGACTGCAGCGAAAATCTCACAGGTGTTACCCCGTGAGCGGCAGAAACGAAAATTGACGGTAGAAGGCTAGCAGTACCCAGGGTTCCCGGATGTGGGCGGGTCTTGTATCACCTATACTTAAGATAGCAACGCCGCTGGCGCCAACAATTTGAATTTCGACTGCCGCAGGTAAGAAGCTATAAGCTATGTAACTGTTCGGTAAGTCACTTATGTGAAACTAAGATATACAAACTGAAAAGCTAAGCAGGAAAGGACCATAAATTGTTCAGATGGAAAAAAATGCTACCACCAATATTCTACAGTATTGTTTACAGAGTAGTGCACAACCCATTCTGTAAGCAGTAATCACCAAATGGATTTTCAGTACGAGTCGGTAAGGCTTTTTCCGAGAAAAGTTTCAGTCATAGAAGCATTAGCAAACTAAATTATAAAAAGATCTCTAAAGAAGCAGTCTAGTTCAATCAAATGACAATGCAAGGGAAGAATTCCAGTGGATACGAAGAAGAGTTTTGGAGTTGGGAGATTGGTATGAACTACTACTTCCATTGTGGCAGCAATATGGCCTATGTACCAAGTAAAAGATCTGTTGATGCTTATATACAACATTTTTTCAAATACAAGGAAGGAAATGTTGATCAGTTGTCAAGTGCCTGCAAGTTTCACTTAGATAAGCTAAGATTATACGAGAAAAAAGACACCTCACAGACATCAACTTAATTATTCTTACTCTAATAATGGCTGGTGTGATCTATGGATTACTTCTTGAAGCTAGAGACGTTTTTTGGATAAAGGACTCTCCAGGTACCATGAGCGAATATTCAACTCTTTCAATAAACCTTTTAATGCCTCACGTAAGACATGAGATTCTTTTTATCAAGTTCATCACAGTACTTAGCAGAGCAAATGGGTGGCAATATAATTTTTGTTTGGTACTGGGATTATTGGTATGAAATAAAAGCATTCTTTAAAGAGTTAGGTCTCTAAATGACAGCTCCAAATGGTATTCTACTTGGGTTCCTAAGGACAGAAGTCAGGTACCGCTTCTGGTATGGAGACTTTGTAATACTCAAAACCTCGCTGTTGGAAATGCACAGCATTAAAATCAATGAAATTCAACTGCCTAATTCTAGGTATTGCAATACTTTAAGGAATGTTGTTCTGTGCCACAACACTGTTTGATTTAATTTACGAAAGTTTGGCCACATTGTTCATGGTTAGTTGTTCCTGCAGGCATAATTGAAGAAAAAAAATCTAGTACCAAAAGGTTCGATAAAAGGAAAAAGGAGCTGTACTGTTCCACACACCACCTGCCACCAAGCCAACAATCAACCAAAGCATGTCTGCATTCACCAAGACTACCTTCAGCTTCAAAAAATTATCATTATCTTTCCATCCTAGTTTCCAATGCCAGGCCATTTACCAGTTTAAGAAATGGGTTCCCCAACCCTTCATCAATGCTTCTACCAACTAAAATACCTTCAATGTGGGTGATTATAGAACCAACCATGAAAGAGACAGGGTTTCACAATGATGGTTCTCTACACACCATTGTTAGATTTACTTTCTTTTAATTATCCTCTAGAGATCCTCATCAGTTTTGAGCCAGATTACAATGGAGAGGCCTCAAGTGATAACTAATGATTGGAGAGAGGTAAGTGACACCAAAATAGTTGTCAAGTAGTGCTCTATATGTTGAATATCTCCTAACAACCAAAATAGGATATGTCGGTTGAAATCTACACTACTTTTGCCCTATCTACTGAAGAAGGCTTATGTAAAGGACAATTTCCATGATGCATGGGATGCATAAGACATTTAAACAAAGTAACTATGTATACAGGTATTGATATTCTTAACTACTCTAAATTGGAGAAACCTTAAAAATGTACTGTACAAAGCACTGCATCCACATAGCTCATTCTTATCAATTTCAGTTATTTTCATTTTATTGCTCAATCACATCAACCACAGTTGACTGATAATAGTACAAAAACACCAACAAACAAATTGCTTTATATCTTGAAAAAACACTTCTTGAAAAATGATTGACTCAACATATTTTGATTCTCTGCAAGACTTATTAATTAACATAGTTATAACATTTCCCAACAACAAACTAACTGAATCTAGTTATAAGCCCATACAAGCTAAACAATTTAGTAAGGAGAGAAAAATGCTGTACATTTTAAATTTTATTTGTAATGCAGATAAGGGAACAGAAAATAACTTTGCAGCATTCCAGACTTGAAATCACATGTACCTATACAATATATCCTTGTGAATTTTTTCTCTATACTGAAGCAGTTTACTTTGGTCAACAGAAGGCAGGATACTTTTAAAAGGATTACAACGGGATGCTTTCATTAAAGAATCAATAACCAAGTCTAAGTCACTAGTAGAATAAGTTTCTGTGAATACAGGATAAGCCACTCAAAGTCTTTTCTTCACAATTCATTCAGTCAGCACTGAAAAGGAAAATAATACGTACATGAAAATCCATCTGACCCCTTTCAAGGCACAATACAACAACAATTCATGGAAGGCAAATGCCCTTAGGGGGCACTATCTTCTTTGGGGTAAAAAAAGAAGAAAAAAACTTTTTGCAAATTAAGAGTTGAAACTTCACATATAATATAAATACGTGTTATTGTTATTTTATTGCACGAGTTTAAATATCCCAAGTTACGACATCATATAGTAAAGACGTTGTAACGTTTTATTTACTATTTTCGTTATAGCAACCACAATATCTGGTTACTATAAATGAATTTTTTTCTCTGAAGAGCTTAAACGTGAATAAATGCTTTGCCATAAAAAGTTTACCTTAATGATCTACATGCTATATAGTGTGGCCATGTTATTATGCAAGTCCGAATGATATCATAAAATGTTCAGTTACACAGCATTATTATGAATTTTCTTTTTATATTTGGAAATATCTGAGTGTGACCATTCAATTGCCTAAGAAGTATCAACAGAATGTCAAAGTTTTGATATAGTAGAGCACACATTCATTTATCTATGAGTATTTGATTACGTGGAAATAATTTCTGAAATAATGGCCCCTAAAATTTCAAGCTATGGAGTGAATTGCAGTGATATCCTCCTCCTTTGGTCTCTCTGAGGACAAATTAAGTTTTATTTACTTATTAACTGCCTGTATTCTTACAATTTTCACTAACCAGTTTCCAGAAAAGCTAATTCCATACTATGATAACTTATTTTTACTTGGTAAATTGAGCGTTATTGTTGAGTATATAGGAAGTTTCACCAAACATTAAATGTTTTTCATAGATATTTCACCTAACTGCAAGTTCAATATGGTTTCCAAATTCTGAAAACCTATGAATGAAAAGGAAAAAAATTCTAGGAACTGTCAAAGAGATTACTCAGAAAAATCTGGGGTGGGAGAACACATTCCAACACTGGTACAAGCAGACTTAATGACAATCATGACCTTCAGTAACATGTAGTGCAACATGACCATAAAAATCTTATCACTAGAATGTGGTGACGCAAAGTAAGTCTAGAAGACAGTAATAAAAGCCTGTCTTGGCCACTATCACAAGGCATGTTGTTGGCAGTGACAAGCAGAACTGAACAGCTGCTATAACAATTCCGTCACAGAAATAATAGCAATATATTTAGGCCTATTTGGAGGACAGTCAAAGAATTAAGAAAGCTTTAGTTTCACATTAAAAAAAAGAACCAAAAATGGCAGCGGTGACAAAAGTCCAGCAATATATCAGAATGACCAACACTGCCATAATGATGATTCAAAGATGCCTGTCTCAGCAGGGTTGCTACATTTATTTAATTATTAGCGTAGTTTATCTGCGCATGATTCTCTAAGTAAGGGTTGAAGTAAAATATAACTTTAATCAAGTGGGTTACTTAATCTAGGGGATGGAAAATAATTAATGCAATATGACAGAATAGAGATACAGTATTGCGTTAAATCTACAAATACAAGGTTCAACAGGGATTATTGTTAAACAGTCAAGTTGAAGGGTAATTCAATAAGATTTGTGGTGGCCATATAGTCTCCCTGAATTTGCCGTGGCCTGGAGACGCTTGCAATGAGAAAGAAAACGTCGAGTGAATAAGACAGTGAAAAGAATTTGCCTTCTTGACTAACTAGAATATGCACTATAGGAATGCTGGTTAGAGTATATAACACAAGATCTAGTCTTCAATACTAAGGTTACCGAAACAAGAGAAAATATATGGGAAATATCCGACAAAAAGAAAAGGATTATGATAAGCCTATATTTCCAATGATGATCACTCACTGTAGTATATATATATATTATATTGTGGAACTGTCCCATTTAAATCATGCACACGACACTACAGAGGAAATCAAATTAAGTAAAAAGCTATCTACACTAAGGTTTTACGAAGGAACATTACCAAGGAATTTAAATAAAAAATATTCACCTTACATGCAAAAGCGAGGGATGTGGCAAAAGATTAGAAGCAAAGAAAGTAGATATTTTTTAAGTCAGTGACAAAGGATGAAACAAATTAGGCTACAAAAATCAGTATTTAGCAGTTTTCCCCTGAGGGACATAGGTCATTTTTATAGGCTTGTAGAAAAGCTTTTGTGGGCAAGTGAGTCTTTCAACTTAAGATATATTTGGAAAGAGCAATCAATTCCAACCACAGAGGATGTTTCATATAATAACGACTAATTACGAGGCAAGAAGGAAGTACGCACTGCTTACAGTGGGTCTTGTATGGCAAAATGCAAAGATTCTCTGCAAATACCTTCATTCCCAGACTGCAATGCTGTCCTTTTACTTTTATCTTATTCCCATCAACACATTTCCTCCCAGCTATCAAATGTTTTTCACTAGTCTCATCAAATAACTTTATATACTAATGGCCCTTAGTGTAGGTGAGAAGAAAAGATACAGACTTGTGCATAGACTAAAAACATTAACCCACTGAAGCAGCCTTAAATAATGCTTCAAAAATACAGTATACATACATGCATCATTTAGAAAATCATATTGAAAGATTTCTGCAAATCAGAATTCCTAGAGATGCTCCTTCCTCACATGAAGTGAATATCACAAAACTATGACTCAAATGATTCAAAACTTATGATAAGATTGTAATGGCAACTTTTATACTAAAACAAGACAACAGTTACATCGTCAGAAATTCATACATGAAACTACAAAAATCTTCTTCTTTCCCACTGTTATCCCTACATTAATGGGTCATTTGCCTGATGCGCCTTCTCCAATGCCTTCTATCAAAGGCATCATCCTCCACCAAACCTCTTCTCTCCATATCTTCCTTCACTTTATCTCGCCATCCAATTTTCTGTCTCCCTCTCGAACTTCTTTCTCTAATAGGTTCCTCCCAAGACCTCTTCACTCTCTCCTCATCATCCATCCTCAACACATGTCCATACCATCTCAATCGTGACACTCTTTATTACCTCTGTAATATTTACTGAGCTTGCCCTTCTTATTTCATCATTTTCCAATCTCTCAAGCTGTGATATTCCCATAATCCACCTCAGCATTCTCATCTCTGATCTCTCAAGCTTTACTTCCTCTTTACTTCTTTGAGCCCTTTCTGCTTCATACATAAACACTGGTCTTACCCCTGTGTTAAATATCTTGACTTTCAGCTTCATGGCATTTTTTTATCACATACACTCCAGGGACATCTCTCCACTTCCCCCATGCAGCTTTTATCCTACTGTCAACTTCAGCCTCCCTCTTGGCTTAAAGTCGATCCTAAGTATTTAAACTTTTCTGCACGTTTTATGATCGAGCCTCTTCTTTCTTGTATTACTATTCTGTCTCTATCTTTTCTACTGCTCAGTAAAACCTCTGTTTCATTCACTACAACAATATAGTGATTTAATAATGCACAAAGCAAAAAACATAACTCACCAGCTGCAGGTAACGAGTCTAGTGTTGCAGGCTGTGGTAACTGTGGTTACGCTGGTGGATGTGTATATGCTGGTGAGATGAGTGAATGAATAATGCAACTGGTATCATTCATGGGATTAAAGTTGCCTTGTAGCTCACCATAGTGATGGGAGGACAGAACCATAACCTTACAACTTGGTAACACAAGGTCAAGTATCTGTCAAAGCAAAAATAAAACAGTATGAGCATTACTGAAAAGATCAGCTTTAATATTTAAAAAATTCTTAAAATTTATATCATATATTACGTACCTAATTTCAGTTGAAGTTATTGTATAAAAATAAACTTTAAAACATCAAATAATATGATTGAATATTCTTTATTATTACTACTGCTAGCTGACCAACCTAGCATTGCCGGGAAAAAACTCTAAAGAACTCAGAGAAGCTTCCCTGCACCACCTTGTGCTGACTGTCCCTTTTATCCAGAAATTACTGTACTGACCTGCCCAGGGTAACTCTGAATGGCAACCGATAAATTCTCTCTCTCTCTTTCTCTCTCTTCAACCTTCACTGTTTCTTACCCTCTCTCTTCTCCATAACACCCCCTCTACTCTCCCTCTCACACCCTGCCCAACCCCGACCCCCTTTGGTGCCATCAATGTCTTACCCTCACAGTATTTGATAGTAAATCATATTTAGTACATACTATACCAAAAATCGAAAGACATATTATTTACTACATAAGTAATACAGGCAGTCCTCGGCTTACGGCATTCCGAGATTAAGGCACTTTTCAATTATATTCATCAGAAATTATTTCCAGGGTTACGACGCCTACAACGCTCATCTGGCAGATGAAATATGACACCGAAAAGGCAAAATAATCAATATTTGAAGGTTTCTTTGATGAAAAATGCAATAAGAATGCAGTTTACATTGTTTTCAATGCACCCAAAGCATTAAAAGTAAGCTTTTCTTAGCATTTTTGATGATGTTCCGGGGACTGCCTGTATACTGAAAATTAGGTATGATAAATTCGTAACATTATTAAGTCTATGGGCTGAACCAGACCCATTTTGGGGAGGGCATCCCACCCCCTAAGGCGCCTTTGGTGCCTTTTGTTGCTTGAAACCCCATCATAAACCATCTTAGGGGTCACCACTATAAAACTGCCAAGTTTCATGCAGATCGGACCAGCCGTTGGCCGTGATTGAATGACAGACAGGCGGACAGACATAATACCCATTACAGTAAGATTGTTATATAATCAGACCACTAAGCTCATTCATTTACCTCTAAAAGCTAGCCACAAGGACTCGTCTTTTCATCGTACTTATTAAAACTACAAATTTTACAATTAAGCTACAATTACCGAAAATTAGAGATTCTGAGAAAAACTTAGTCCTTTTCGTTTCCAAAACTTGAAATTCATTGCTAATTATATACTAAACATTCACAAAAAAAAAATTACAAGTGTTACTCTAGTCTACACAAGGATTGGATTATGTGGGCTATTCATCTGATATCAATGGGTCAAACAAGAGTCACCAATTTGACGACTAAGATAAATGACTGCAGCTATAACCAATTAAGTAGCTGTTAAAGCATCAAATGATTACCAAAGGTAAACAGTTTGGTACCACTTCAAGTTCGCAGGGCATTCAATTCTAAATGCATGAAGAGGTAACGTTTTGAAAAGAACTTTTAATGTTTTACCAATACAAACCACTGCTTACTTATAATTCCATTCCTTCAACTCTGTTCGGTGACAGACAACCAGCTTAATCCACAAACAACATGAGAGACTGCGTGGAAGAGGGCTATCTGAGTGACACTGCACTGTTTTCAATTTTGAGGGACATTTCCTTGTTTACAAACACCAATGAAATCATTTTTTGAGACGTGTGAGTCATGATGACTTATAAAAGGAATTTTATATAAGAATAGCTTGTAAACTAGAGTTACACTGTACTACATACGTAATGATTTCTGTTCAGATTCAAAATTTTAACATCAGCTCAAACTTACAAAATTAGAATTATCAGCATCTCAGATTAATCCCTAATTGGGGTTGCTGTTGTTAATGATTTTTTTTCTGGAGTTTCAAACACTCATTTAGCAGCTCATTTGCTAATTTATTTTGGCAGATGTTTTAGGGACAGATGACCATCCAAGCTCCATCCCTCCCTATTTACCAGGGCTTGGAAAAGATGAAAAGTTTAAAGTTTAACCACTGATGAGAACAGCAATGCAAAACTATTAGCAATACATGATGGGGGGGGGGGGGGGGGAGTCCATTTTCACAGGAAAACTTTTCCTACACACATTTGCATTTTATATACAACATAATTTCATGATACTTTGTGGACTCAACTCTTCAAAATCATCTACGGTTTCCTCACCATCATGCCCACTCCATCACTTTAATTTTCTTTAATCACCAACTATGTACTGTGAATACTGTATATAATCCTTCGAGGAGCTTGCAGCTGATACCAAAAGAAAAGTTTTCTTTTTACTATCTGAACCACTGGCAGCTAATTGTTGGTAATCAAACTCTACACAGTTAACTAAAGAGTAGGCTTAAACAAAACCATAGTTTGACTATTACACGTTATCACATAACTTTAAACTACAGGCAGTCCCTAGTTATTGGTGGATTCGGTTAATGGCAATCCGGTTTTATGGCGCCATAACAGGCCAAGTTTCCGTTATCGGCGCCATAAGACACCAATATCACAATTTGAAGTAAATTGTATTTTTCCTAACTATACAAACCTGAGGTCCTTTACATATGGAATATACTTACAGCAGCAGCTGGACCAGTTGTAAGCTTTCGAACAAGGTGGTTCGGTAGTAACTGCTTGTCCAATGGTCGGGAGTCCCGCCTGACTGGAGATTAACATTCCACTTTGTTTAGGCCCAGGAACAGAGTGAGGGGTGGCATGAGGTGGGACTATGTGTAAAGGACCTCAGGTTTGTATAGTTAGGAAAAATACAATTTACGACACATTGTGATTTGTTCAGACACGTAATACAAACCCTTGGTCCTTTAACATATGGAAGACTCACTTATTGGTGGGTGGAATCTGAGTCTTAAGAGCAGTCTGGTGTTCGTCCAACCTTGGTTCTCTCCCTGGTCGTAAGAGCAGAGGGAGGGATCCTAGCCTCTGCCCAGCTGATCGGGGTGTGCACCGCGGGATCAGTGGTCAGACCTCTGGACCAAATTCATAAGAGGGAGGCAAGCATGCCTCTTATGAATAGCAAGCAAGAACTAGTTCCTACTTCAAGAGCCAAATATAAGGTCATGGGTTTGTCTCTTGTTGGCATCCACTCCCCCCCTTGTTAGGGGAGTAGTGGATAACCGCTCCTATCCCTACTGAAAGGGATAGGACGGAGCTCAGTCGCGTAGCTTACCTGCATCGGCCTCCTGTCCAGCGTAGTGACGACCGCAGCCCTCTGCCCATAGGTAGAGGAGAGAAAGGGGGAGAAAGAGAAGCCAGTCACACTCATTTGCTCGCCCAATCACGCAGTTACACAAGGATGCAATGCTGTTCTGTCCGCTCGGGAGCTGGGTAAGCTACACAACTTGTTGAGCAGCCATCATGAGTCCCAAGGAAAAGGTGTCCAAGGACCTGTGGGCGATATCCTGAAGATAGAAAGATGTGAAGGTGGTCTGGTTGGCCCAAACCCCTGCCTTCAGCACCTGTGCCACAGAGAAGTTCTTGCAGAACGCAAGGGTTGGACCAATACCCCTGACTTCGTGGGCTCTCGGACGAAGGGTACCAGTGTCATCATTCCTATCCAAAGCGTACACCTTCCTGATCACCTCACGAAGCCAGAAAGTGTGTTCTTGGACACCTCCTTCTTGGTAACCCCGGTGCTAACGAAGAGGCGTCGACACTCAGGCCTGAGATGGCGAGTTCTCTTCAGATAGTGCCGTAGCACCCTCACAGGACAAAGCAGCATCTCATCTGCATCATCGTCAGTGAAGCCCTTTGAGAGATCGTGAATGACTCGAACCAGTCGTCGGGGACCAAAAGGTTCTGAGCCTTTGCTACGAGGTCCGGGATGAAATCGAGCGTCACAGATCCCCATCCCCTCGTGTGCTTAACATCGAAGGAAAGACTCACGTGAACACCTGTGGGGCGGTTGAGAGACTGAAACAAAGTGCCCTGAATTGGTACAGCGTCCCGTCGAGGATGAAGCGGAGGTACTTCCTGGAGGACTGGTGGATGGGTATCTGGAATTATGCATCCTTCAGGTCCACAGAAAGCATGAAGTTGTTCTCACTGATAGAATAGAGCACTAAACGTGTCGTTTCCATTGTGAACCGAGTCTGGCAAATGAATTGGTTCAAGGGAGAGAGATCTATCACTGGGCGCCAGCCCCCCGATTACTTCTCCACAATGAAAAGTCGGCTGTAGATGCCCGGTGACTGATCCTGTACGATCTCCACAGCTTGTTTGCTCAGCATGGCTTCCACTTCTTGCTGAAGCGCTACGTCCCTGGCAGAACCGGGAATGTACGTCTGTAGATGGACCGGGTTGGAGGTGAAGGGTGGCCGCGACTCGAAGGGTAGTAGATGTCATTCCTGAAGGACATCCACTATCCAGGTCTCGGCTCTGTAATGCTGCCAAGTTGTCCAATGGCTCACCAGGTACCCCCCACTTCCGGCAGCAGGTGAGGGGGAATGCCGTCCCTAGGGTTTCCCCTTCTTTGACTTCTTCCCGGATACTCCTCTGGAGAAGGACTGGGAGGAGGGCTGACAGTCACTCCTTACCGAGGAAGTCGAAGGCTGGATCTTTCCTCTCGGCTTCAACGAGGCCGTCGTCTTAGCCGCAGAGGAAGCGCTAGCTGAGCTCTTTGGCTTAGCTGCAGTGGCTCAACGCTGCCCAGATGCCTTCGAGACTGCCTGGTGGACTAAGTGGTCACTGTCTTCAGTGCGCCACTGCTCCACCATAGCGTCCACTATCTCTCTAGGAAAGAGAGCGGGGGAATCCAGCACCGGTCCATTCCGTAGACCCAAAGCTGCCTCATGCCCTGCCGACCTGGTTACTCGAGCAAGGACTGCGTCCCGACGTCTCAGCACCAGGTTGGCCCAGGGTTGGCCGTCTGGTTGGCCAGGTAGGAGATAGCCCTACCTCCAGACTGGCACAGTCTCCTGAAAGCCGGGTCTCCTTCAGGAGTGATGTTTCCCGAGGACCTTGGACCTTGGACACTGTGAGGGACCACAGGTCCAGCCAGAAGACTGCTTGGAATGCTGCCATGGCAGTCGACTCCAAGGCCAATGCCTCTTGCTGTGAGGCCAGCATGTGTTGGAGACACACACACGGAGTTAGCCTAGCCAGCTCCGGGTTGACCCGTTTGGGCGGCAGCGGGTACTCCAAAGGCACGTAGAAGCGCCTCTGTCGCGGTAGAGGAGGGGGAAGCAGCTTGGACGACCTGCCAGACTGAAGTGATCCCTCCTGTCCGGAGACAAGGGAGTTCACTTGGCCAAGCACACTGTCAGCCAGGCTGATCAGGGCAGACCCAGTGTTGTCCTGAGTTTCTTCTTAGGGACCCCAGAACGATTCCAGCCTAGATGTAAGGCTCGAATGGCGGAAGCACCGATCCTTCCCCGAGGTCATTGTGCTGACTAATAAGCGCGATAACCTTAGCGAAAGACCTCTGGATCTCGGGAGTGACTGTGTCCTGCGGGGATGGACCGTCAAGTCCATCCACCGAAAACGCCTCCCGAGGGCCAAGACCCTCCTCCTTCCACAGGGGGAACCATGACAGACCCCTCCTGATCTCCTCCAGCCAGGTCGGTCCTAAGACCATGCCAGGCTCGTAGGCCCTCATGGAGGGACCGCGAGAAGCACACTCCTCGCGATCGCTCCTGATCACCTCGCTCCTGCCAGTGTAGCCCGAGGAGGTTGAAGGGATCGGAGAGGAAGACCTGACACTCCCCCCCTGCCTACACGCAGAACCAGTGTGCTGGGGGGGTGGGGGGGCTGCAGGCGATTCTCCCTAGGGAGAATCCGTCCGGTCCCGGTGGAGGCGAGTAGAGTCCACTGTCGCGGTGGGAGCATGGCCCGTCCTCACGGAGCTTCATGGTGCCTGGACCAGCAGAGGCTGGTCCTGGCGACCGAGGGGACCCCTTCCTCGCCTCAGCCTGCACGCGAAATGGGGTACCGGCGCGTAAACCCTGGGAACCAGCAGATCGCCGCGAGAGCAATCGGTGGACTGGCGGGAGTCGCCTGAGCGGCTGCCACCAGTCTTCCGCTCCGTGCCTGGGTCCTGGCGGCGAGCAGGCTTGGCTGCCTGGACCCTGGCTGCACAGTCACCTGCAGGCGACCGTACACTCGGTACCTCTCGCGAACAAGTGGCCGAGACGGTCCCTGATGCCGCGCCAAGGCGGAACCTCTGGCGCCAGGAGAGAAGTACCGGTGTTAGCCAGTTCCCCTCCGGTCCCCGTCTTCTTCTTCCTTACAGGAGAGACGGGCCCTCTTCCTGAAGAAACAGGAGCACCAGCGGAAGCCCCCAACTGTCCCACCGAAGCGGGACAGACCTTTAGAGGTCTCTGTGTGAGACTTCTTGCAAGGGGGGAGGGGGGGGGGAGGCAACCTTCTTCTTCCTCGGCTGTGGGGCCTTGGAAGTCGAAGGGGAAGAGGCGACTGTGGACGACGACGAAGAAGATGACGACGACACCTTCCTCTTCTTCTTCGTCAGCTTCCTCAGGACCACCGTGAGATCCTCCATCCAGGACGGAGCTGGAGCAGTTGCCGAAGCAACAGGGTCCAGCTGCACCTGTCCGGAGGGACCTGTGGTGGGGGCACCAACACCACGGGCTGGACCGACGACGGCAGGAACTGGTACAGGAGCGGCAGCAACGGGGGGAACTGGTGGTGGTACAGGAGCCAGCGTCATCACCGGTACTGGCAGCAGGTCAAGCAGGGAACTCTTGGGACACCGAAAGTCAGGGGTTGGGGCGAGAGCAGCAAAACCAGCAGCGGGGTGACCTCCCTCCTCGGCAAACCCGGCAGCGGAGCTTGAACTGCAGCCATCAGGGTAACTGTAGCCACGTGCTGCGTATTATCAGGTGGGGAGGAGCAGTGTAACCCAGCGTCGACACCGTTGTTGTGGTCAACGTCTCTGATCCATGGGTGACCAGCCTGGATCCACACGCTGCTAGATGGTACAGCAGCCCCTGAATGCTCGGTGATACCGGGAGCCCAAGAGAGTACCAGACTTGTCTGAGATCATCACCCGCAGCATGCACACCTGAGGAAGGAAAGGTCGGGTTAAGGGGGGGGGGGGTTTTCCCAATCACCCAGGGGGAAATCTCCCACCCCGAGTGAACGGAAGACCCCGAATACAGCTGGATGCCGAGGTGCCGTGCGCCCTCCTCCACACTCGACTGGTCAAGGAGAAGAAGACTCAACACACCCCCCCCCCAACCCCCGAAGGGAAAGGAGCCATACGCTGGAGCTGAGGCGGAGCTAGGAAGGAGGAAGACATGTCCGTAACCAGAGGAGTCGCTGGAGAGCCCCCCGACAACTCCTTGGCTGGCTTACGGGCCTTCATCCTCCCCTTGTAACGCTCCCACTGCTCCTCCGACCACAATACACCATAAATCACATGGCGGCCCGGTGCGAGAGCATTCACGCCCTCGACACCGAGTACATAAATCATGAGGATCTACCTCCACAAGAAACCTAAAGGCCCCACACCAGGGCACTATCTGCGGCAGATGGGGGGGGGTGGGGTCTCTCTCCGGCTCGAGTGAATCCATCATATCACGATCCACGAGCAATACAATAACAATAAAATCACGAATTTCCAACACAAGCACTCAGAAATAAGGAAAGTAGGGAAAAAACGCTTCACAATGAAGTATATCAGCATACGACACAGCGGGCAGAGCATCAAACAACATGTCTGACACCAACGGTGGCCAAAAGCAAAGTGAAGCTTCACCTCCCAGTCGGGCGGGAACTCCCGACTACCAGACAAGCAGTTAACTATAAAACCTCCTTGTTCGAAGCTTACGACCGGTTCCAGCTGCCGCTGATTACATTCCATATGTTAAAGGACCGAGGGTTTGTATTATGTGTTGGAAAAAGTTTTTTTTTTTTTTCTATCTGAACCACTGGCAGCTAATTGTTGGTAATCAAACTCTACAGTAACTAAAGAGTAGGCTTAAACAAAACCATGGTTTGACTATTACACGTCATAACATAACTTTAAACTACAGGCAGTCCCTAGTTATTGGTGGACTCAGTTAATGGCACCATAACAGGCCAAGTTTTGTTATCGGTGCCATAAGGTGCCAATAACAGGGGGATGGTGCCAAAACCAACATAACAAAGGCACCATTAACTGAAACTCGGCGATGTAAGCGGCATAATCACCAAGTTTCGGTTAATGGCGGTTTCTGCTTATCAGCACCTGCTGAGAAAGAAACCCCACCCCCATAACCAAGGACTGCCTGCATTGACCCTTAAATGCCTGGCCACTATTTACCAAAGTGTCTGTCGTATGCCGACAGCATTCAGGAGTTAAGAGCCGAAGTGGAAAAAAAGTATTTTTCAAAAAATCACAGCACACTTAGTTTTTAAGATTAGGAGTTCATTTTTGGCTCCTTTTTTGTCACTGCCTGAAGTTTAGTATGCAACCATCAGAAATAAAAAAAATATCATTATCATATATAAATACTTATGAATACAGTGGACCCCCCACCCCCCCCGTATTCGCGGACTCACACATTCGCGGATTTCTCTCGGGAATGTTTCCCTGCATTATTCGCGGCAAATCCGCACATTCGCGGTATTTTTCTATGAGAAATATCCACAAATTCCTGGTTTTTGTTATCAATTTCATCATAAAATGCACTTTTTGTGATAAAACTATTAAAAAAACCAAGTATGAAAATTTTTAGTGGTTTTTCTTAAGTTTTAACTAACAAAATAGGCTGTTTTTAGCGTTTTTATAGGGGTTCCAAACATTCGCGGATTCTAACTATTCGTGGGGGGGTCTGGTACGCATCCCCCGCGAATACGGGGGGACCACTGTATATGACAGCGCAAAACGGTTAAAGCTAATGAGATAAATTTTTTTTCATTGTATTGTACACTATATTGCAATGATTTTGGCATATAACAAATTGTAAAATGATCAAAGCAACACAGAAAAAATATCATTACAAAATGATGCATGAATTCGTAACGCATAGATGTAAAAAAGTTTTTTTCATAAATTCACCATAAATCAAAATATTGTGCTAGAGACTTCCAATTTGTTTCAAAATGAAGGTAATTGATTGAATATTACTAGACTGTAAGTGTTTTAGCTTACAATTGCAGTTTTTTACCATTATGATCGAGTTAAAGTTGACCGAAGGTTGAAATTTTTCTATTTATCGTGATTTATATGAAAATATTTCAAAACTGATAAAAACTACAACCATGAGTTATTTTAAGTTGTATTCTTCATGAAATTGTACACATTTTCATATATAAAATTTTATGTAAGAGCTAATATAAAACAGTGCAAACATTACGACAAAGTGACGAAAGAATTTCTGAGATTTTCACCAGTTACCACATGCGGACTTAAGAAAAAATTATTTTTCAAAAATTCACCATAAATAAAAATATTGTGCTAGATACTTCCAATTTGTTGCAAAATGAAGGTAAATGATTAAATATTACTAGAATATAAGAGTTTTAGCTTACAATTGCGTTTTTTGACCATTTTGGTTGAATCAAAGTTGACCAAAGGATGAAATTTTGGCACATCATGATTTATATGAAAATATTTCAAAACTGATAAAAGCTACACCAATGGGTTGTTTTTTAGTTGTATTTTACATGAAATTACACACATTTTTATATATAAAACTTTATGTAATGGCTAATATAAAACGGTGCAAACATTATAACAGTGACGAAAGAATTTCTGAGATTTTCGGCAGAGTTACCACGCGCGGACATAAGGGAAAAGTGTTTTTCAAAAATTCACCATAAATCAAAATATTGTGCTAGAGACTTACAATTTGTTGCAAAATGAAGGTAAATGATTGAATGTTACTAGAATGTAAGAGTTTTAGCTTACAATTGCGTTTTTTTACTATTTCGGTCGAGTCAAAGTTGACCAAAGGTTGAAATTTGACACATCCTGATTTTTATGAAGATATTTCAAAATTGATAAAAGCTACAACCATGAGTTGGTTTTTGTTATATTCTACATGAAATTGCACACATTTTCATATATAAAAGTTTACGTAACGGCTAATATAAAACGGTGCAAAAATTACGACAAAGTAACGAAAGAATTTCTAAGATTTTTGGCAGAGTTACCGCGCGTGGATGTAAGGGAAAAGTGTTTTTCAAAAATTCACCATAAATCAAAATATTGTGCTAGAGACTTCCAATTTGTTGAAAAATGAAGGTAAATGATTGAATATTACTAGAATGTAAGAGTTTTAGCTTACAATTGTGTTTTTTTACTATTTCGGTCGAGTCAAAGTTGACCAAAGGTTGAAATTTTGGCACTTATCGTGATTTATATGAAAATATTTCAAAACTAATAAAAGTTACAACCATGGTTTTTTTTTTTGTATTTTACATGAAATTGCACACATTTTCATATATAAAACTTTATGTAACAGCTAATATAAAACGGTGCAAAAATTACGACAAAGTGACGAAAGAATTTCCGAGATTTTCGGCAGAGTTACCGCACGCAGACGTAAGGATAATTTGTTTTTAAAAAATTCACCATAAATCAAAATATTATGCTAGAGACTTACAATTTGTTGCAAAATGAAGGTAAATGATTGAATATTACTAAAATGTAAGAATTTTAGCCTACAATTGCGTTTTTCAACCATTTTGGTTGAGTCAAAGTTGACCAAAGGTTGAAGTTTTGGCACATCAAGATTTTTATGAAAATATTTCAAAGCTGATAAAAGCTACAACCATGAGTTATGTTTTGTTGTATTCTACATGAAATTGCACATATTTTCATATATAAAACTTTGTGTAACGGTAATATAAAACGGTGCAAAAATTACGACAAAGTGACGAAAGAATTTCTGAGATTTTCGGCAGTTATATACCACGCGCAGACGTAAGGAAAAAAAAAAAGGATTTTGACGAAGGAAAAATCTATTTCTGGGCGAAGGGTTCGTGTCACCCTGTGAAATAATCCTTAAGTTCATTATTTCTAAAGTAAATGAAGCTAACATATATTACCAGAGAAAAATAAATTCAGGAAGATGTCAGTATATAACTGACTCGCTCACCCTAATAAAAAGAGAGTGTCGGTATGGTAACTGGGGCGAGTGAGACCACAACCACGAACCTCTTGCCATTTAGAACTCTCCCACATCAAAATCCCCCACCTGCGAGAGCCGATCCATAGGCGGAGACGGCAACTACTACTACTATACCCCACGCCACGCCGACTGCCGCGCCTCTGGTGAACATACTTTTTCGTTAGCTTGATTAGGAAACACGTGCCTTCCTTTTGCTCTGTGTTGTGCCCTCTTTCTTTGGATTTAATATCAACATGGAACGTGCAGCTATCGCCGCAGCTAAGTTAAGTACCCGCAAGGTTTGGATTTAGTTTTTGTCAGCCAGGGACCTGTATTTTCCGTTTTTTAGGTCCTAATACAGTCGCCCGGTCTGACGCATGGCGGCCATCGGCTCGCCTCGTGTTTGGTTAGATTTCCCAGTCCTCCATACTGGGACATCTTCCTTTATTTTAGCCTTTCATGGGTTCTTGTCACGTGTTACACTAATTTAAAATTTCACCATAAATCAAAATATTGTGCTAGAGACTTCCAATTTGTTGCAAAATGAAGGTAAATGATTGAATATTACTAGAATGTAAGAGTTTTAGCTTGCAATTATGTTTTTCGACCATTTCGGTTGAGTCAAAGTTGACCAAAGGTTGAAATTTTGGTACATCGTAATTTATATGAAAATATTTCAAAACTGATAAAAGCTACAATCATGGGTTGGTTTTTTTTATTGTATTCTACATGAAATTGCGTAAGGCTAATAAAACGGTGCAAAAAAATATAACAAAGTGACGAGAGATTTTCTGAGATTTTCGGCCAAGTTACCACGCGGACGTAATGAAAAAGTATTTGTCAAAAATTCACCATAAATCAAAATATTGTGCTAGAGACTTCTAATATGTTACAAAATGAAGGTAAATGATTGAATATTACTAGAATGTAAGAGTTTTAGCTTACAATTGCCTTTTTCCACCATTTCGGTCGAGTCAGAGTTGACCAAAGGTTGAAATTTTGGCACTTATCGTGATTTATATGAAAATATTTCAAAAGTGATAAAAGTTAAGACTATGGATTGTTTTTAGTTGCATTCTACATGAAATTGCACACATTTTCACATATAAAACTCTATGTAACGGCTAATATAAAATGGTGCAAAAATTATGACAAAGTGAAGGAAGAATTTCTGAGATGCGCTGTTGGTGCTTTTAAGTGTGAGAAGAAAGAAATTCGTGCATGCGCACCTGGGTAACGCTCGTAAACAAAACAATAGCTTGATCCATGAACTCCCAGCATCCCTCAAGGCGTGTGATTTCAAATTTTTTGCAAGCTAGACCTATAATTATGTAGTTGATGTACGGTACGTCAAATACAAAAAACATTTTGTAGTTGACATACCGTACGTCCGATTAGCACCCAACAGACAATTTTAGTTGACGTATAATACGTCCAATAGGCGTTTGAGGGTTAATATTCTTGGGGGATTCTTGCTGCATGCAATAAATGCAGCACAACAAGAACTAAGCTATCCGGTACAACAAAAGTATAGTTATCTGGTTAATTAAGTAAAAAGAATAGATCACTTTTTTTCAAACAAAATACACTAGGTTGACACTTCCAAACTAACAAATTAGAATTTGACTCTCCATCACAAAACATTTGTTGGCAAGAATTTGCAGTATTAACATTAACCTGTAAATTATTAATTATAAATTTTATGCATCACACTGATAATTCTGAATGGGAAAAACCTAAAAAAAAGAAAGAAAAAACAAAACACTTACTATCTAAGCAAATCTGTTAGCCAAAACTGCTGTTACATCTTGACCAACATTGCACACTGATACAGTCTTGTATAATGGAAAGAGATGAAGACGTGAGTTTATGAGGGCAAAAATCACTGGCATCAACTTCCATGGACTTTCCCACTTTGATCCACATTCTATGCATCCTTTTGATAAAAGTAGTTCCACAAAAGTCTGAAAAATTAGGGCAATCGTCATAGTACTTTTATAAAACCAAATTCAATAGAAAAAGTTTAAAATCAATCTGATGGATAACATCACATATACACACACACATGCACGCACGCACATGCACACACACCACATAACTGGCTGGACCATTGCATCGCATATCCACAACTTCATGATTGTATTGTGACCTGCAATATTCACTACGATCTTGTAACGGCCTACGATCACATCCCATTACAGGTGTCATTCAGTACCCCATCCCTCCCTACTGTGAACCCCTAACTGTCCACCCACCAGCGGTAAACTGGGATTTCAAAACGGGATTCTAAAACCAACAGAAAATGGAATTTTTATTCTAAAATTAATATTAATAATACTTACCTGTATAATTTATCTAGCCCTAAATCCCCAAAAACCGCACCAAAATTTACCACATTGGCAACCCTGTTACCTCCTATTCTGTCCACCAGTTGGCAACACTGTCATTGACAGATACAAAACCTTCCCTCAAATCAGTTGTGATAGGCAGATCGTGGGGTAGGATGGGTGGTGGGTGGGACTAGATAAATTATACAGGTAAGTATTATTAATATTAATTTTAGAATAAAAATTTCATATTAATAAACATTACCTTAATATAATTTATCTAGCCCGATTAACCACATTGAAAAGGAGGAGGGAATCTGAATACAATTTCCCCTTTGGACAGAATAGGAGAAAACAATCAAAGAAATATATATCATAGGCAGTCAAAACTCAACCCAAGGTCTAAGATACTAACAACTCAAAGTCTCCTACCATAATGCCGCCAAACTGCGGTAGCACAGGACAAGGAGTAAGTGCATAGTCAGTCCGTCTGTACTAAAGTCAGGTGACCGACCAGGTGACCAGTCAGACGAATCGAGGACAGCAAGGCTGCACCCTGAAGACTATCAAGCACTATTCTTTCCCTGAAGGATGAGTGTCTGGACTGTCTGGGCGATTCAAAGCTAAGCAAACCTTGGGGGTGTATCAACGCAACCCAACGTCGCCAGCAACGAATTGGCTCATGATCAACTCCTAACTCGAGCTTTCTGGTGCCAAGAGAAAGGAGCGCGGAGCAAAAAGGTGATTCAGTCCCGAAGGACGAATGCCTGACAGTCCAACCTGGTCTCATGTTACACGATCATCGGGGGTGTATCAACGCAACCGACTTCGTCAACAAGAAACTCAGGGCTACTAAATGTCGCCTGATCTCGCACGAGTGTCTGACTCCGAGAAAACAGGCGAGACAAAAAGTAGATGGTGAGCGAGTCACCAGATGACAGCAGACGATCCATCGACTAATTCCCTGTCCAGGACAGTAGAAGAAGCAGGAGTCGTCAGGACAAGCGAACCAGTGGCTAGTCCTAGCCACTGGTTCGCGTAGTCGCCAGTGCCGACAACCCAGTGGCTGGTACCATTTCACACTGACAATGGAAGCAGCATGAGTTGCCAAGCAGTCAGTCCTTGTCATCAACAACACCTAAATACCAAACTGCCTAATTCCCATTATAACTACAGTAGTACCTCGAGATACGAAAGGCTCAACTTACGAAAAATCCAAGTTACGAAAGCAAAGACGAAAAATTTTACTGCTCTACATACGAAAAGTTTTCAAGATAAGAAAGGTTTCTGAAAGTCCGAGATTCGCCCCATAACAATTTTGAAACTCGCGCCGCACGCCACCATCTTAGTTATCGTAGACTCACCACCATCCTCCTGCTCTCCCATTGGTTCCTGATGCTAGCCAAGCCATGAGATCCTTCTCTCTGATTGGACAGCATCCCTCCCATCATGCATCTTCTATACATACGTACTACGTGTTGGCGTGCTTTAGCTCGGCCACTTCGCACCCGAAACTTTACCGTACGCATTCGGCATTCGTTCGCTCCAACGATTTCGTTTAGTAACGTAAATTCGTTAGTGATTTCGTTGCAGTACATATTATCGTGTTGTGCGAAGACTGTATTATTACGTATTTGTGTAACTTTACGTAAATTAACGTAGTCATGGGTCCCAAGAAAGTTGAAATTCACAGAAAGAAGCGCATGCTGTCTCTGGAGACAAAGATGGAGATCATAAAGAAGTACGAAGCTGGTATGCGATTGAGTGTGATCGCAAAGGAATACGGTCGTAATCCGTCGACAATAGGCACCATCCTTAAACAGAAGGATGCCATCAAAGCAACTACACCATCGAAGGGCATCACTATTTTGTCCAGCAAGAGGAGCCATGTGCACGACGAGATGGAACGGCTGCTCCTTGTCTGGATAAAAGACAAAGAAATCGCTGGCGATACAGTAACGGAGACAGCAATCGCTCACAACGCCAGTGCTATTTTCGGCGATTTGATTGCGCAGGCGGAAGACGACGGAGGGGAAGGGACTTCAACGCAAACCCCAGAGTTCAAAGCTTCGCATGGCTGGTTCGAGAAATTCCGTAAACGGACTGGCATCCATTCGGTGGTGCGTCATGGGGAGGCTGCCAGCTCGGACACGAAAGCGGCCGAAGCATTTAAGAAGACTTTCGACGAGATGATGACCAAGGAAGGCTACAGTTCTCAGCAGGTTTTCAACTGTGATGAGACTGGCCTTTTTTGGAAAAAAATGCCTCGTCGGACGTACATCACGGAGGAAGAGAAGAAGCTACTACCCGGGCATAAGCCTATGAAAGACAGGCTTACGCTCGCACTTTGTTCGAAACGCCAGTGGGATTGCAAGGTGAAGCGCCCTACTGGTGTATCACTCGAGACTCCTCGAGCCTTCAAGGCCCACAAAGTGTTGAAGGAGAAGCTTCCAGTGATGTGGAGGGCTAATGCAAAAGCCTGGGTAACGAGGCTTTTGTTCACCAAGTGGGTAAATCTCTGTTTCGGCCCGACTGTGAAGAGTTTTTTGCAAGAGAAGCGCCTCCCCCTGAAATGTCTGCTGGTGTTGGACAATGCCCCTCCCCACCCTCCTGGCCTCGAGGAAGATATCCTAGCGGAGTATTCCTTCGTTAAGATTCTTTTTCTTCCGCCCAACACCACCCCTCTCCTCCAGCCCATGGACCAGCAAGTGATAGCGAACTTTAAGAAGCTGTACACAAAACATCTTTTCAAAACATGTTTCGACATCACCGATACCACAAACCTCACCTTGCGTGAATTTTGGAAGGAGCATTTTGACATCATCATATGCATCCGACTCATCGACCAAGCTTGGCAGGAGGTTTTGAGGCGAACCATGAATTCCTCGTGGAGGAAACTCTGGCCTGATGCCGTATCCGACCGAGACTTCAAGGGATTCGACGTGGGCGAAGCTGGTGCTGCTGAGTCCGAAACAGTTGACGATCCCGAAACTGTTTCGCAACCAGATCTTGACGAGATCGTTGCACTCGGCAAGTCCATGGGGCTGGTCGTCGACGAGGACGACATCAACGACCTTCTCGAGGAGCACCAAGAGGAGCTTACGACGGATGACCTGAAGGAGTTGGAGGCCATGCAACATAACGTCGTTCAAGAGGAGTTCTCTAGCAGCGGCGATGAAGAGGAGGAGCCTATGACAACGGCAGAAATTAAGGAGGTCTTAGCCGCTTTTCATAAAGTGCAATCATTCATAGAAAAAAGACACCCCGAAAAGGCTCACACAGGTCGTATGCTTGCGCAGTTCGATGACGTTTGCCTGAGTCGTTTCAGGAACATTGTCAAAAGCAGGCAGAAGCAATCTTCCTTGGATAGTTATTTTTTAAAGAGGCCTTCAGCATTAGCAGGAGTAAGCAAAAAAGGAAGAACTAGGTGATAAAAACAGAAAGTTGAAAGCAAAAAGGAAGAACCAAGTGATGAAAAACAGAACGTTGAAAGTGGTGATGAAGTTGAAATTCTGTAAAAAAAAAAAAAAAAAAAAAAGCCTACGTAAAAGTAAAAAAAAAAGTTAAAAAAAAAAAAAAAAAAATTTACATAATTTTTAGATTTTTGTAAGTTAAGTGTACAGTTTTGTTAATGTTTTTTGTAAATTTTATTTTTATAGTTTTCCTTAAATTTTTTATGTGTTTTCGTAAAGTTAAGTGTACGTACGTTATCTGCCGTTTGTCCTCCTCCTCCTCCTCTGCCGCCACTTTCGGAGATAGCCTCACTCGAAAGGTAAGCTTTGACATTTTACGTTACAGTAATAATATTTCTTGTACACTAATTATACACTTTATTTACAGGTTTTGGATTTTATTCTTAATTTAGGTATTGAATGGTCCAAATTGTTGTAGATTTCATTGTTTATAGGTCAATTTAGCTTTATTATGAAATTAATGGGGTGTTTTTGGAGGGCTTGGAACGGATTAGCCATTTTACATGTAAAATGTGTTCCAAGATACGAAAAAAACTCATTATACGAAGGCCGCCTCGGAACGGATTAATTTCGTATCTCGAGGTACTACTGTACGACAAAAACTGCCATGGGTTATAATACAAAAAAAATATATATATATATATATACAACTTTCGGAGATAGCCTCACTCGAAAGGTAAGCTTTGACATTTTACGTTACAGTAATAATATTTCTTGTACACTAATTATACACTTTATTTACAGGTTTGGATTTTTATTCTTAATTTAGGTATTGAATGGTCCAAATTGTGTACTATCTTTAGCTTATATAGCTTTATAGTTTCTTTACATAATGGGGTGTTTTTGGAGGCTTGGAACGGATTAGCCATTTTACATGTAAAAATGTGTTCCAAGATACGAAAAACTCATTATACGAAGGCCGCCTCGGAACGGATTTAATTTCGTATCTCGAGGTACTACTGTACGACAAAAACTGCCATGGGTTATAATACAAGAAAAAAAAAAAAAAAAAAAAAAAAAAAAAAAAAATATATATATACAACAAAACAAAAATTAATGAACAATATACAGGTAGCAACCAAACGTAAAACAGGAAGACTACCTAATTCTCCTGTCTGACGACCTGTCCTGCCATCACCAACGGGCCCAAAGAACGAAGGTCGCCTAGAACTAGAGAAATATCCCTCAAGTAAAAAGAGGCAAAAACAGAATTAGAACGCCAAGTCGCCACCTCAAGCACCTTGGCAACTGAGACGTTCTTCATAAAAGCTACTGATGTAGCAACTGCTCTAATACTGTGTGCTCTCGGCGTCTGGTCTTCCCTGGCAGCCGAACCACCAGTTTTAACGATCAGATCTCTGAGAAAAAAGGATACACCATTCTTTGAAATAGGTCTCTTGACATTTCGGGGTGAAACAAACAGATGACGGGGACGACCCTGAATGTTCTTCATGCGGCATAAATAGCATGAGAGCGCCCTAACAGGGCAAAGAACTAATTCCTCATTTAAATTACTGACAAAGTCGACCAGAGACTTCAGTACGAAAGACCTGGGAATGGGATTATCAGACGATTCAGCCTTTGCGACAAATTCAGAAGGTATGACAAAATCATGTCTTGTCCAGATCTGGCAACCAGAAAAGAGAGTGCTTGCAGTTCACCCACCCTCTTGGCTGTAGCCAGCGAGACAAGGAAGAGTGTCTTAGAAGAGAGGTCCCTAAATTTGGCAAAATTCAGAGGCTCAAACGGAGGGAACCTTAAGGCTTGAAGGACTTTGTTAACGTCCCATGTCGGAGGCAAACACTACGGCTTGGGTCGAGATAGGGAAAAAGATCGAAGTAAATCTCTAATGACATAAGATGAAGAGATCTCAGGGAGCCTTGCACGAAGGTGACAGGGCCCTGTCATGATGTAAATGAACTAAAAACTCCGCTACTTTCGGTAAGGAAGGTCTAGAAATTGAATGTCCTTGAGACTTACACAACGTCTGTAAACGACCATTTAGCCTGATAATTTACTCTGGTTGATTGCCGTCTGGCAAGAGCCAACTGTCGCGCCACTCTGGAGGAGAACCCTTTGTGCTTGGAGAAACCTCCTGACAGTCTCCAGGCATGAAGATGAAAGCATGTGGAGCCTCTGATGGAATCGATGAAAATGGGGTTGTTTCAGAAGATCTGGTCTCTCTGGCAGGCGAATGGGGGTTCCACCAGTGCTTCCAGAAGGTCGGGAAACCACTCCTTCTGTGGCCAGAAGGGGGCGATCAAGGTGAGATCCAGACGCTTGGTTGCCCTCACTTTGTTGAGGACTGACCTCACCAGAGAAAACGGAGGAAAAGCATAGGCTTGAAGTCCCTCCCAGTCCTGCAAAAGAGAGTCTGTGTGCCGCCTTGGTTTCTCAAGTACGAGACTGCTGTGGTGTTGTTCACAAAGATCGCGACAACCGACTCCAACAGTTGATCCTGAAATGAAAGAAGGCCTAGGTACACTGCCCTTAGTTCCCTCCAATTTATTGGCATGATCCTCTCCTCCTCTAACCAAAGGCCCGAAGCGGCTTCGGAGCCCAGGTGTGCGCCCCAACCTTGATCCGAGGCGTCTGACCAAAACATTAGGTCCGGAGGAACCGAAAGAAGAGATGTCCCTGACTTGAGGCGGTGAACCTGCATCCACCAACGGAGATCCTTCCGACATTGTGGAGAAGAGGCGACTATCGTGTCCTCGGACACGAAATCCCATGACTGGCGAAGTGTCGACTGAAGGGAACCTCATTCTGAGACGACCTCCGGGAACCAATTGGATGAGGGATGACAAATGGCCCAGGAGAGACCTCCAAAGAGAAACTGGCTGCGTTACGGAGGACAAAAATTCTTCGATCAGACTCAGAAGCTTGTCTATCCGTTTCTGAGCGGGAGAAGCCCTCAAAATCTGGGAATTCAAAACAATCCCCAGATAAGTCATGATCTGGCAAGGGATTAGATTGGACTTGTCGAAGTTGACACGAATGCCCAACTCGACACAAAGAGACAGAACTATCTCCCTCGACCGGAGACATTTCTCTAGAATTCGGCCTGGACTAGCCAATCGTCCAGATACCGAAGCATCCTTACATTTAACTGATGCAGAATAGCTGAAACAAGAGCCATCACCGAGAAAAGACCTGTGGAGCAGTGGTGAGGCCTAAACAAAGGGTCTTGAACTGGAAAACTCCCGAGTCCGTGAAAAACGAAGGTAAGGTCTGCTTCTTGGATGGATGGGGATTTGCAGATAAGCATAATGCAGATCGATGGAAATCATCCATTCCCCCTCCTGACGGATGAAAGAACAGTCTGGACCGTCTTCCATCCTGAACTTGGACTTTAGAATGAACTTGTTCAAGACCGAAGGATCTATGATGGGGCGCCAGGCACCCGAGGCCTTTAGAACTACAAAAACATCCGAGAGTAAAACCCGGGAGAAGGAGGAGCTCGCTCTATGGCATCCTTCTCCAAGAGGGCCGAAAGCTCCTTCTCCAAGGCTTGACCCCTGATTGAGTGAGGGGAATAACTGCTGAACTCGAGAGGACGATTGGAAAGTGGAGGTCTGGAAACAAAAGGGATCTCGTAACCTTCCTTCAGGACCTCCACCACCCAAGCATCCACCGCTCTCCCCTGCCAAGCCTGACCAATCGGCGGGAGAGACAAGCTCCTACTGCGGTCTCCAGGCGAGGTGATGACTCCTACTTCCAAAAATTCTTACGCAGAGACAAGGAAGAAGAAGAAGAAGAAGAAGAAGGTCCTCCTGGAGGTTGAGCTCTTTCTCTGCCCTTAGAGCCACGCCAAGAACCTCTCCCGCGTTTCAAAGGGTGAGCACCAGAGGATGAAGTAGAGGCACCAGCAACCAGAGATGTACTCTGGAAAAAAGAGCCTGAAGGAGGTTCTTGGGCTGGAGCAGAAGGTACAGATCTAGTCCTAAACTTACGCTTACTCCTTGAAGGAACGGGAGGAAGACCAGAGGAAAAAGCTCTTGATAAGGCCCAGTGAGCTTGGGAAGAGGCATCACCTTGATGTTCCTTCAAAACCTCAGAAAGCACAGACATATCGAAAAGGAAATCGCCAAAAGGAGAAGAGGACAACAGACGGGTTCTCTGAATCTCCGATACAGAGGAGGTAACTGCGACAAATACAGGTTACGCCTTAGAGAAACAAGAAAGGCCTGCATTGAAGCAGTAAGCTCGTTCTGATGTACAGAAGCGATTGAAATGGATGAGCAGAACTTCTCAAAAAGAGGAGCATCAGGAGGAACAAACCCGGAGTCCTTGATATACATTAAAAGCCCTCCGAGGACCCACATATTGAAGGATTGAGCTTCTTGTAAAGAGCTCATAACAGACTCCATAGCAATAAAATCTTCAATTGAGACAGAGATCGAAGCCTTAGAAGGCAAGGGTTGACTTGAAAGTCGGACAAAATCAGGATTTGGCTTGGGGGGTCGAGAGAATGAAGAATCATCCGCCACCTGATAAACTCCTCTCCGGTGTCGTAGAGAGAAGAGAGCTTCCTCTTCCCTTCCCCGATCCCCTTAGAAAGTTTAGCGGCAACATCCGCCCTCACTCTCGCGAACCTCTGGGCAAAGGGAAAATGTAAAAATTCCCGTGACCGGGAAGGACCATAAAAAATTATGGGGCCGAATTTGCAATGACCAGAAAGTCGTTAAAAGAGGAAAGTTAGCATTGAGGGGCATATGTTTTGTTTGGTTATAAAAACTTGATTGACAACTGAGCAGCATGTCTACTATGGGTTTCAGAGACAGTGCAAGCACGTTTTTGGGCAATACCTATTTCTGTAACGAACACTCGTAACAGAACGAGATTTTGCTATAGTGCATTACACCCAGTGCCGTAATTTATAAGGGTATCGTGAATCACTAATTGTAAAGAATAACGACACTTGTCCTTGTACCAAGAGACAAAAACTCCATTATGCAGAAATGGATACGAACATGCGTATAAAGCTCCACCTACCCTCTATCCCCCGCCCCCCTCCACCGCCACCCCTTTTCTTCTTCGTTCCTCCGCCTTCCTTTCTCTCTCTCTCTCTCTCTCTCTGTTGCCATTCGGTTTGTGTTGACCCTCCAAACTGGGTATAAGACTACACACAAAACGTTGAAATTGGTGAAATTAGGCTATGTATTGGAAGTATATATACATAAATATTAAAGCAATTTTATCATTATTGCATTACTATGACAACTAGAATTCATGGAAACAGTTTATAATAATGGAACGGCGTATGTGTGAAGCCTCCACTAATGTGGCAATGATGATTTTGCCATTCTTAGTATGCAAACATTAAAGCATGCAAACATTAAAGGTTACATTTATTTCTGGCATACGATTATTAAAGAAATTCAAAATACTAATATAGACTGAAATCAATGAAAAGTGCTAGCAAAAACAAAAAAGCAAAAAAAAAAAAAACATATGTATATAATTCACTTTTCCGTAGTCGTTCCTCTATGCACTTTTCCGTAGTCGTTCCTCTATGCACTTTTCCGTAGTCGTTCCTCTATGGTTTTCGGCAGCCAGATGTACGAAAATGTTAGAAACATTTGATTGTATCTACTTTAGAAATATCTGTAATTTTTCGGGGTAATTTGGTTGCAAAAAAGGGATAATATACATGAATTAAATTAAAACTTTTAAATAACAAAGTAAATTTAAACTAAATAATGAGTAAAGTAAACAATTTAGGAATAAAACTTTGCAGTTTCGTCGTCTGTCGTCGTCTGCTGTTCGTAACTTGTGTTTGTGGGGCGCGCGCTTAGAAACTAGGAACAGCAACGGGTTTAAAGTGCAATGTGGAGTGAACTGAGACCAAAATGTGTATAATAACAATCAAATAAGCACTGTGGAGTTTCAGTTGCGATGGCAGTAAGGATAAAAACCACCAATTACAAGGTAAGAATGAATTCAGTTCAAACCATAACCCCGGGAATAACAAGTTTCATACTTTCACTAATATAGGCAACAAAATGTTGTTTTATTGTGCTGATTACAACTGCAATCTTGAGTAAGATCAATAAACGTTACATATATACGCTAACATTGTTCAAATGAGTGCTGGGAAGGCTGGGGAAAGATGGTGGCCGTCACTGATCAGAACCTTCCATGCAAAACGTAGCCGCCATATTGGATTTCAAAACTGCCTTGAAAACATATTTTACGAAGAGCTCACATGCTTATTTTAGTTCGTATGGGGCTTTCATATATCACATTATGTTGACGAAACTTCAATCTTTTAAATGGTATGCTTAGAGTTGCAATTGTATTCTTGTTTCACCAATTAAATATCGAGTGAATAAGACCCGTACACCGTGGTGAGGGTTGGATTTCCGTGGTGTTTTACCCTATGTTAAAGTGTGTTTGTCTTGTGTGCTATGTATTTATAAGAGTTTTTGTTAGTGTATACCTAGGTAGTACCTAGCTGTCGATTTTGTTTTCCCTTCCTTAGCTAGCTTACCTAGCTTGTCTCTTTGGTGACCCCGGTTAATGGTTGGTGGTAAGCTGGCAATTTACCAATCCAGTGGAAAAAAAGTTCACTAATCACTTTAATTAGGGTAAATAATCACAGACGATCCATCGTCATCACTCTGGCCGGGTCTTATTCACTCGATATTTAATTGGTGAAACAAGAATACAATTACAACTCCAAGCATACCATTCAAAAGATTGAAGTTTCGTCAACATAATGTGATATATGAAAGCCCCATACGAACTAAAATAAGCATGTGACGCTCTTCGTAAAATATGTTTTCAAGGCAGTTTTGAAATCCAATTTGACGGCGATCATGTGGCTGGCCGGTCTAGTCACGGACTGTCCACCATCTTTCCCAGCCTTCCCAGCACTCATTTGAACAATGTTAGCGTAGTATATAGGGTAAACAACTGCATGGCTTGGATCACACCGGAGATGGGCATCAGTCGCGACTTCTTGTTGGTGAGAGACGGAGCTAGGGAAAAACACCACGGCAGGCCAACCCTCATCATGGTGGACGGGTCTTATTCACTCGATATTTAATTGGCGAAACAAGAATACAATTGCAACTCTAAGCATACCATTTAAAAGACTGAAGTTTCGTCAACATAATGTGATATATGAAAGCCCCATACGAACTAAAATAAGCATGTGAGCTCTTCGTAAAAAATATGTTTTTTTCAAGGGCAGTTTTGAAATCCAATATGGCGGCTACGTTTGCATGGAAGGTTCTGATCAGTGACGGCCACCCATCTTTCCCCAGCCTTCCCAGCACTCATTTGAACAATGTTAGCGTATATATGTAACGTTTATTGATCTTACTCAAGATTGCAGTTGTAATCAGCACAATAAAACATTTTGTTGCCTATATTAGTGAAAGTATGAAACTTGTTATTCCCGGGGTTATGGTTTGAACTGAATTCATTCTTACCTTGTAATCGGTGGTTTTTATCCTTACTGCCATCACAACTGAAACTCCACAGTGCTTATTTGATTGTTATTATACACATTTTGGTCTCAGTTCACTCCACATTGCACTTTAAACCCGTTGCTGTTCCTGGTTTCTAGGCGCGCGCGCCACAAACACAGTTACGAACAGCAGACGACGACAGACGACGAAACTGCAAAGTTTTATTCCCTAAATTGTTTACTTTACTCGTTATTTAGTTTAAATTTACTTTGTTATTTAAAAATTTTAATTTAATTCATGTATATTATCCCTTTTTTGCAACCAAATTACCCCGAAAAATTACAGATATTTCTAAAGTAGATACAAACAAATGTTTTCTAACGTTTTCGTACATCTGGCTGCCGAAAACCATAGAGGAACGATTACGGATACATGCATAGAGGAACGACTACGGATAACTGAATTATATACAGATTTTAAATTTTTTTTTTTGCTTTTTTGTTTTTGCTAGCAACTTTTCATGATGCTGTCTATATTAGTATTTTGATTTCTTTTAATAATCGTATGCCAGAAATAAATGTAACCTTTAATTGTTTGCATGCTTTAATGTTTCTTTGCATGCTAAGAATGGCAAAATCATCGTTGCCACATTAGTGGAGGCTTCACACTACGCCGTTCCATTATTATAAACTGTTTCCATGAATTCTAGTTGTCATAGTAATGCAATAATGATAAAAATTGCTTTAATATTTATGTATATATACTTCTAATACATAGCCTAATTTCACCAATTTCAACGTTTTGTGTGTAGTCTTATACCCAGTTTGGAGGGGGTCAACACAAACCGAATGGCAACAGAGAGAGAGAGAGAGAGAGAGAGAGAGAGAGAAAGGAAGGCGGAGGAACGAAGAAGAAAAGGGGTGGCGGTGGAGGGGGGGGGAGAGGGTAGGTGGAGCTTTATACGCGTGTTCGTATCCATTTCTGCATAATGGAGTTTTTGTCTCTTGGTACAAGGACAAGTGTCGTTATTCTTTACGATTAGTGATTCACGATACCCTTATAAATTACGGCACTGGGTGTAATGCACTATAGCAAAATCTCGTTCTGTTAAGAGTGTTCGTTACAGAAATAGGTATTGCCCAAAAATGACAATTTGTCGAAAATTGCATTTTTCCTAACTATACAAACCTGAGGTCCTTTAACAATAGGAAGGTAACTAGCGGCAGCTGGGACGGTCGTAAGCTTCGAACAAGGGAGAACGGTAGTTAACTGCTTGTCCGATCGTGCGCACGTGCGCGCCCGAGCGGTGAAGAATCACTTTTGCTTTAGGCCCATGCAAAAAGTTGCAGAGTGAGGGGTGGTATGAGGTGGGACTATATGTAAAGGACCTCAGGTTTTGTATAGTTAGGAAAAATGCAATTTTCGACAAATTGTCATTTGTTCCGATACGTATACAAACCCTCGGTCCTTAACAATAGGAAGACTCACTTCTTGGTGGGTGGAATCTGAGTATTTTTGGTGAACAGACTGGTGTTCGTCCAACCTTGATGCCTCCCTGGTCGTAAGAGCAAGGGAGGGATCCAAACCTCTGTCCGATTGATCGGGGTGTGCACCGCAGGATCAATGGTCAGACCTCTGAGCCAAGTACTAGAGAGAGGCAAGCGTATCTCGTGTACCAGCAAGTAAGAACTTGCCTCCTTTACAAGAGCAACATAAAGTTATGGGTTTGTCTCAAGTAGGCATCCACTCCTTCCCCCTTGTTGGAGGGAGTGGAGGATATTGCTTCTATCCCTAACTAAAGGGATAGATGGGGCTCGGTCGAGTAGCTTTACCTGCATCGGAATTCCTTCCCAGTATGGTGACGAACCGTGACCCTCTGCCCACAGGTAGAGAGAGAGAAAGATGGAGAAGAGAAGCCAGTCGCACTCTCATTCAACCATTCATTCCTTACAGTCACACCAGGAATCAATGCTGTTCTGCCTGCTCAGGTGCTGGGTAAGCTTACACAACGTGTTGAGCAGCCACCACAGGTCCCAAGGAAAAAGTATCCAAGGACTTGTGGGCAATATCCCGAAGGTAGAAGGACGTGAAGGTAGTCTGGTTGGCCCAGACACCTGCCTTCAGGACCTTGCCGCCCCGGAGAAGTTCTTACGGAACGAACCAAAGAGGGTCCAATACCTCTGACTTCGTGGGCTCTCGGTCGGAGCGTACGGATGTCGTCACTACCATCAGCCTCGTACGCCCTCCTGATCACCTCACGCAGCCAGAAAGAAAGTGTGTTCTTGGATACTTCTTTCTTGGTAACCCCAGTGCTAACGAAGAGGCGTCGACACTCAGGCCTGAGGTGTCGAGTTTTCTTCAGATAGCGCCATAGCGCCCTCACAGGACAAAGCAGCATATCATCGTACCGTTGTCGGTGAAATCCATTAGGGAGGGGATCGTGAAAGACTCGAACCTGTAGTCAGGGATCGACGGATTCTGAGTCTTAGCTACGAAATTCGGGACGAAATCGAGCGTCACAGATCCCAGCCCCTGGTATGTTTAACATTGAAGGACAGACCATGAAGTTCCCCTACTCTCTTCGCCGATGCCAGGGCCAGCAAGAAGAGGGTCTTGAGGGTCAGATCGCTGTCTGACGACTCTCGGAGTGGCTCGAATGGTCTTCGAGTCAAACTCCTAAGGACGAGAGTCACATCCCACTCAGGGGGCCTGAGTTCCTGGGTGGGCAAGACCTTTTGAAGTCCTCATTAGCAAGGAGATCTCGAACGAGTTCGAGATGGTCCAGTCCCCTCAGTTTTAGGACAAGGGCAGGGCGGCTTCTATATCCTTTAAAAACTGGGGGTATACTGAGAGGAGCTTCTCTCGGCGAAGAAACACGAGGAAATCCGCTACCTGCTGAAGAGTGGCGCTGAGAGGAGATAGACCCCGTCTACGACACCAACCACAGAAGACGGCCCACTTCCCCTGGTACACAGCTGCAGAGGACTGTCGGACGTGTCCAGCCATCTCTGTTGCTGCGCTGCGAGAAAAGCATCGTTCGCAGAGATGGTGGATAACAGCCAGCCGTGAAGTTGTAGGGACTGGACTGCCCGGTGGTACTCGCTACGTGTGGCTGGGCTAGAAGGTTGTGCCAGTGGGCATCTCTCTCGGTTCTTCTGCAAGAAGAGCCAGCAGGTCCGGATACCAAACGGCTGAGGTCGTTTGGGAGCCACCAGGATCATCCTGAGATTGGGAGTGACAGCGCTCGACTGATCACTTTCCGAATCAGACACAAAAGGGAGGAAAGGCGTAGACGAAGAAGGTTGTCCCACGGCCGAACAAAAAACTTTAAGTTTTTTGTTGTGCCGGGTGGCGAACAGGTCTATGACCGGACGCCCCCACAGGTGAAGAGCCTTTCCGCCACTCTGGGTGTAGGGACCACTCGGTCCCTATCACCTGATCCGACGGCTGAGCTTGTCTGCTACTACATTCCTCTTGCCTGGAATGTAGCGTGCTGACAGCTCTATGAGTGAGCCGTGGCCCATCGTGCACCTGCACGGTCAAACTGGTGTAGCGGGAGAGACACTAGGCCCCCCTGCTTGTTGACGTATGCCACTACTGTGGTGTTGTCGCACATCAACACCACCGAGTGTCCCACCAAGCGGTCCTGGAACTCTTGGAGAGCGTAAAAAACGCCGCCTTGAGTTCTAGGACAATTGATGTGAAGGTGCTTGTCGTGATGGTCCCACACACCTGCAGCCAGCAACTCCTCCAGGTGTGCGCCCCATCCCTCGGTCGATGCGTCTGAAAACAGCAGCATCTCCGGGGGGGGAGTGCGTAGAGGCACTCCTCTTCAAGAGGTTCCTGTCGTCGAGACCACCAGGCTAGGTCCTGCCTCACCTTCTCCGTGATGGACACGGGAAGTAAGGTGGCTCCTTTACCTGTGACCAACTCTCCCTTAGTCTCCACTGGAGAGACCGCAGGTGAAGACGTCCGTGAGGAACTAACTTCTCGAGTGACGACAGGTGGCCGATCACGACTTGCCATTGCTGAGCTGCCTGTTCCTGCCGAGACGGAACCGGCCGGCTGCCTCCTGAATTTGCTGATCCTCAAGTCTGCGGGGCGGACTTGAGCTGCTACCGTATCGATCAGCATACCCAGGTACTTCATCTTCTGCTTGGGTTCGAGATCGGACTTCTCGTAGTTTATCACGATCCCCAGATCGCGACAAAACTTTAGAAGTCGATCCCTGTCCTGCAGCAACTGCGAACGGAGAGCTCGCCAGGACCAGCCAATCGTCGAGATACCTCAGAAGACGTATCCCGTGCGAATGGGCCCAAGCAGACACCAGCGCGTGAACACTCTCGTGAACACCTGTGGGGCGGTGATAGACCGAAGCAAAGTGCCCTGAATGGTGACACCGTCCCGTCGAAGATGAAGCGGAGGTACTTTCTGGAGGACTGATGGATGGGTATTTTGAAAATACGCATCCTTCAGGTCCACTGAAAGCATGAAATCGTTCTCCCTGATGGAGTCGAGCACGGAACGTGCCGTCTCCATCTTGAACCGAGTCTGGCGAACAAATCGGTTCAGGGGAGAGAGATCTATCACCGGGCGCCAGCCCCCGATGCCTTCTCCACTAAGAAAGGCGGCTGTAAAACCCGCCCGGTGACCGATCTACTACGACTTCTACAGCTCGTTTGGTCAGCATGTCTTGATCTCCTGCCGAAGAGCGTCGTCCTTTGAGGATCCTAGAACATAGTCTGAAGATGGACCGGGTTGGAGGTGAGGGGTGGCCGAGATTCGAAGGGTAGTAGATCCCTCCCGAAGGACGTCTACTATCCAGGTCTCGGCAACCGTAGTGCTGCCAAGTTGCCCAATGGCTCGCTAGGCACCCCCCCACTTCCGGCAGCTGGTGAGGGGGAAACGCCGTCCCTAGCGTTTCCCACCTCGCTTCGACTCTTCCCCGCCCTACCTAGCTGAAAGGAGGGCTGGGAGGAGGGCTGTTACGGCCTCCTTTACCAGAAGTGAAGCAGGAAGAGTCTTTCCTCGGGGCTTCGATGGAGCAGCCGTCTTAGCAGCCGAGGAAGCGCTAGCTAAAACTCTTAGGCTTAGCCGCAGTTGTACGAGGTTGCCCAGAAACCTTCGTAACTGCCTGGTGAACCAGACGGTCACTGTCATCAGTGCGCCGTCTCTCCACCGCAGCGTCCACCATCTCTCCGGGAAAGAGAGCGGAGGAACTCTTCATTGGTCCGTTACGGAGTCCATTTACCGCCTCACGCCCAGCCCCCTTGGCTACTCGTGTAAGGACAGCGTCCCTACGACGGAGAACCAAGTTGGCCCACAGGTTTGCCGTCTGATGGGCGAGGTAGGAGATGGCCCTACCTCCAGACTGGCACAGTCTCCTGAAGTCGGGGTCATCTCGAGAGCGCCCCCAGAGTCGGACCGCGACCTTGGATACTGTGAGGGACCACAGATCCAACCAAGAGACTGCCTGGAAAGCGCCATAGCGGTAGCTTCCAGACCCAGTGCCTCCTGCTGCGAGAACCACAAGTTCTCCGACAGGAGCTGCTGCAGGGACACACCTGGAGTTAGCCTAGCTAGCTCTGGGTTAACCTGTTTGGGCGGTATTGGATCCACTGATGGCACGTAGAACTTCCGCTGTCGCTGCAGAGGAGGAGGAAGTAGCTTGGAAGACCGTCCTGACTTAAGTGAATCCTCTCGTCCTGAGACGGAAAATTCTCCACCTGGTCAAGGACTGAGTCTGCAAGCTCCTATCGTGGTCAAGCCCACCGTCAATTTGGGTTCCCTCTTCGGGCCCAAAATGACTCGAGCCGGGACGTGGGCTCAGATGGTGGTAGCGGCGATCCTTCCCCCAGGTCGTTGTGCTGACGAATCAGCGCAATAACCTGGGCAAAAGTTCCTCTGGATCTCGGGAGTTACAGCGTCCTGAGGAGTAGGACCGTCCAGTCCCTCCAACAGGAGCAGCTCTCGAGACCCTCCCCCTTCAGAAGGAGGAACAGCAACAGACCCCTGACGGTCGCCTCCAGCCACTTGCGCGTACGACCTGGCTGGTCCTAAGACCATGCCTGGTGCGTGCGGCATCGTGACGGGATCGTGAGCGGCGCACCTCACGATCACTCCTAGCTACCTCGCTCTTCCCGGTGTAGCCCGAGGAAGTTGAAGGTAGTGGAGAGACAGACCTGACGTTCCCCCCCGCTCGCTGGCAGGACCAGCGTACGTGGGGGGCTGCAGCCGATCACCAACCCGCGGTGGGGATCGATCTGCAGGCCTGGCCAGTGCCGCTCACATGCGAGCAGGCTCGACTGAGCACGTCGACCCCTGTCCCGTGCGTCAGACGAGCTGCTGCTGGCCACCGTCTCTGTCCCCTGGTTACCCTGTGGCGGGAGCCGGGCGGCTGTCATGTGATTTCTGCAGAGATCGCCTTCGCGGGTGAGGACCGGTGAGCGTCCTCACGGCACGTCAAACCGCTGGTACCGTCGGTCGAGGGGACCTCTTCCCAGCCTCAACCCGTGGCCAGTCAGAGACCGTCACGTCAACCCGAGGTACCGGCTGGTCGCTACGAGAGCGGCCGCTGGCCTGGCGAGAGTCACCTGCGCGACTCTCGACAGTCTTCTGCTCCGTGCCTCGGTCATGACGGTGAGCGAGCTCAGGCGTCTTGACTTTGGCTGCACGGTCGCCCGAAGGAGACCGTACACTCGGAACTTCTCGCGGCGGACGAGAGCGAGCCGGTACCTGGCTTAGCAGCAGCGCTACCAAGACCAGGCGAGGATGTACCAGCAGTAGCCAGCACACCCTTGGTCCCCGTCTTCTTCTTCTTCTCAGAAGAGGAGACGGGCCCTGTTCCCGAGGGAACAGGAGGACCAGCAGAAGCACCCCCCGTCACACCGGAGTGAGACGGGCCCTTCGAAGGTCCCGCAGGAGCCTTCTTAGGGGGGGAGGAGGCAGCCTTCTTCTTCTTCGGCTTGGAAGCCTTAGAAGTCGAAGGGGGAGAGGCGGCAACAGACGACGATGAAGACGACGACGACACCTTCCTCTTCTTCTTCCTCTTCTTCGTCAGCTCCCTCAGGACGGATGTCAGGTCTTCCATCCACGGAAAAGTCGGGCCAATTGCCAAAGCAACACGCCCCGACTGATCCTGTCCGGAAAGACCTGAGTCCACCGGGGCCAGCACCTCCATGACGAGACGCGACGTGGGCAGGGGCAGGCACGGCAGGAGCGGCAGGAAACATCAACAGCAGGACCCAGCACCATCAGGACCAGCAACCAGCAGGACCAGCACCAGCAGCAACATCAACATGAGCGTCACGCACCGCGCGCCCTGTAGGAGCGGCACGAGCGGCTGGGCCAGCAACACTAGCGCAGGTACGGCAGCATAGTGGCGGGCACAGGCATCTCCAACTCAGCCAGATTCATCATCGGGACGGGCGGCAGGTCCATGGGAGGAACTTTTTCGGACAGCGAAAGTCCACGGGGGTCGGCAGCAGAATCCAGGTGGAGGCGGCACGCCCCTCTTAGGTACGGCAGCAATCGGCTTTTGGATTGATGCAGTGGGGGGGTCACAGATGCAATGTGTTGCGTGTAAACCACATGAGGAGGGGCGGCGTACGCTGGGGTAGACACTGTATTCGTAGTCGTTGTGACTACACCATGAGTTACTACTGCCGACCCCGCCAGTCGTTGAATTAAGCCCTGGATACTGGGAGCGCCCTGCAGTCCCAACGACGCCCACACCTGTCCAAGGTCGTCACTCACAGAAGGCACACCTGAGGGAGGAACAGTCGGGCCAGTTAGAGGGGCACCCTCACGCCTGGGAGAGGACGAACCCCACCCAGAGCGGACGGAAGACCCCGAATACAATTGGACATCCGGGTATCGGGCGCCCTCCTCCACACTCGACGGATCGAGTGAGGAGAAGGACTCCGAAACCCCCCCCGCAGGGGAAGGCGCAAACCGTGGGGGCTGAGCTGGAGGCAGGAAGGATGACGAGGTATCCGTCACCAAAGGAGTCGCTGGAGAGCTTTCCGACGACTCCTTGGTCGATCTACGCCTCTTCCTACCCTCGTACAGCACCCACTGCGCCTCGGACCAATTCATACATACATTACATGGTTCGGTTCGGGAACATTCGCGCCCCCGACACTGATAACAAACCCAATTCATGTGGATCTATATCAGGATAAGAGCGAAATCCGCCGCATTTACGCCCCTCCAGCCCGGGACACACTCTACGGGCAGCTGGTGGGCGCGGCGAAAGCTCTTCGAGATCCATAATTCAGTCACTTTACAAATCAATGAAAATGAAAAAAAGAGTACTTACAATTTCATTCACAACCACAAACAAACCAGTCAGAAGAAATTGTAAACACATCCAAAGCACACGACGAAATAGCGGGCAGAGCGATGACGAGCACGTCCTGTCACACCACGGCCGAAAGCAAAAGTGATTCTTCACCGCCGCGCGCGCACGATCGGACAAGCAGTTAACTACCGTTCTCCCCTTGTTCGAAGCTTACGACCGTCCCAGCTGCCGCTAGTTACCTTACCTATTGTTAAAGGACGAGGGTTTGTATTACGTATCGGAACAAACGTGCTTGCACTGTCTCTGAAACCCATAGTAGACATGCTGCTCAGTTGTCAATCAAGTTTTTATAACCAAGTATTTTTTACAAGCTAGCTATTGAATAAAAAATTTGTTTTTTCTCAGTCAAAAACATATGCCCCTCAATGCTAACTTTCCTCTTTTAACGACTTCCGGTCATTGCAAATTCGGCCCCATAATTTCTTATGGTGCGAAAAACAGACAGAGGCCCAGGGACCGAAAAACGATTGCGTCACACTACGGCGGTAATCCGGCAGTAAAAACATCTTCATTATATCCAAAAAGTAAATAATAAAGATATATATGCGCATTACGATTATAACAATTACATGAATAGCTGATAACAATCTGCATGAATAACTGGTAAACTGTTCTGCAAGACAGTTGAGTATAGCAATTATTTACAATAGGTACGAAAGTCAAGATGTCGTGACGTCATAATACAAACTTAAAAGAACGTTCTAATTCCGAAAAATAATTACTTAAATTTGAGTCAGAGTCGAGTTACTTTTTCAATAACGAATATTTTCAAATTAATCATCATAAATATGTAAAATATTGATGTTTTACTATCTATTTAAAAAATTAGCTAAGAGCACGCTTCTCGTCATCTTCTACCAAAACAGTTGTTTACTCCTAACTTGTTTGCTGGTGAGAAACCGTGTTTTGATTGTTGTGATGAAAAGTGTTCCAGCGTCTGTGGGTACAAGTGGTGTGCAGATTTATCACAGGAAATGGAAAGTTTATTGACACAAGCGACTCCGTATACATCGAGATGGCGTCAATCTTCGAAACACATTTTTAGTGTAAGTAAAAATTTCTAAAGCGTTTTGGTGAGATTTCCACTGCCGTGGCCACCCTTTTCAGTACCCTCTGTTTAAATCTTAAAATTTGGCTTAATTTCTAACTTTGGAAAAAATACTTACTTCGAAAGGAGAGTAGAGGTCTTTAGCTCCGTTTCTCACCAACAAGTCGCGACTGATGCCCATCTCCGATGTCAGGACGCGTTATAATGTACTTTTTTGGAGGTGGCAAGCGTTGATTGTAGGTGGCCTGTTTGGCCTGCCGTGGTGTTTTTACCCGTAAAACACCACGGAAGGCCAACCCTCACCACGGTGGACGGGTCTTATTCACTCGATATTTAATTGGTGAAACAAGAATACAATTGCAACTCTAAGCATACCATTTAAAAGACTGAAGTTTCGTCAACATAATGTGATATATGAAAGCCCCATACGAACTAAAATAAGCATGTGAGCTCTTCGTAAAATATGTTTTCAAAGCAGTTTTGAAATCCAATATGGCGGCTACGTTTTGCATGGAAGGTTCTGATAGGGTACGGCCACCATCTTTCCCAGCCTTCCCAGCACTCATTTGAACAATGTAAACGTTTATTGATCTTACTCAAGATTGCAGTTGTAATCAGCACAATAAAACAACATTTTGTTGCCTATATTAGTGAAAGTATGAAACTTGTTATTCCCGGGGTTATGGTTGAACTGAATTCATTCTTAAACCTTGTAATCGGTATGTTTGAACGAATTTTTCATTCTTACCTTGCTTATCCTTCAGGCCATCACAACTGAACTCCACAGTGCTTATTTGATTGTTATTATACACATTTTGGTCTCACATTCAACTCCACATTGCACTTTAAACCCGTTGCTGTTCCTAGTTTCTAAACGCGTGCGCCACAAACACAGTTACGAACAGCAGACGACGACAGACGGACGAAAACTGCAAAAGTTTTATTCCCTAAATTGTTTACTTTACTCGTTATTTAGTTTAAATTTACTTTGTATTTAAAAATTTAATTTAATTCATGTATATTATCCCTTTTTTGCAACCAAATTACCCCGAAAAATTACAGATATTTCTAAAGTAGATACAATCAAATGTTTCTAACGTTTTCGTACATCTGGCTGCCGAAAACCATAGAGGAACGACTACGGAAAAGTGCATAGAGGAACGACTACGGAAAAGTGCATAGAGGAACGACTACGGAAAAGTGAATTATATACATATGTTTTTTTTTTTTTTGCTTTTTTGTTTTTGCTAGCACTTTTCATTGATTTCAGTCTATATTAGTATTTTGAATTTCTTTAATAATCGTATGCCAGAAATAAATGTAACCTTTAATGTTTGCATGCTTTAATGTTTGCATACTAAGAATGGCAAAATCATCATTGCCCACATTAGTGGAGGCTTCACACATACGCGTTCCATTATTATAAACTGTTTCCATGAATTCTAGTTGTCATAGTAATGCAATAATGATAAAATTGCTTTAATATTTATGTATATATACTTCCAATACATAGCCTAATTTCACCAATTTCAACGTTTTGTGTGTAGTCTTATACCCAGTTTGGAGGGTCAACACATACCGAATGGCAACAGAGAGAGAGAGAGAGAGAGAGAGAGAGAGAGAAAGGAAGGCGGAGGAACCGAAGAAGAAAAGGGGTGGTGGTGGAGGGGGGTGGTGGGGGGGGGAGGGTAAGAAGGGGTTTGAGATAGGGGTAGGTGGAGCTTATACGCGTGTTCATATCCATTTCTGCATAATGGAGTTTTTGTCTCTTGGTACAAGGACAAGTGTCGTTATTCTTTACGATTAGTGATTCACGATACCCTTATAAATTACGGCACTGGGTGTAATGCACTATAGCAAAATCTCGTTCTGTTACGAGTGTTCGTTACAGAAATAGGTATTGCCCAAAAACGTGCTTAAACTGTCTCTGAAACCCATAGTAGACATGCTGCCCTCAGATTGTCAATCAAGTTCTATAACCAAGTATTTTTTACAAGCTAGCTATTGAATAAATTTGTATTTTTTCTGTCAAAACATATGCCCCTCAATGCTAACTTTCCTCTTTTAACGACTTTCTGGTCATTGCAAATTCGGCCCCATAATTTCTTATGGTGCGAAAGCAGACAGAGGGCCCAGGGACTGAAAACGATTGCGCACATTACGGGCCGGTAATCCGGCAGTAAAACATCTTCATATATCCAAAAAGTAAATAATAAAGATATATATGCGCATTACGATTATAACAATTACATGAATAGCTGATAATCTGCATGAATAACTGGTAAACTGTTCTGCAAGACAGTTGAGTATAGCAATTATTTACAATAGGTACGAAAGTCAAGATGTCGTGACGTCATAATACAAACTTAAAAGAACGTTCTAATTCCGAAAAAATAATTACTTAAATTTGAGTCAGAGTCGAGTTACTTTTTCAATAACGAATATTTTTCAAATTAATCATCATAAATATGTAAAATATTGATGTTTTACTATCTATTTAAAAAATTACTACGAGCACGCTTCTCGTCATCTCTACCCAAACATGTTGTTTTTACTCCTAACTTGTTTGCTGGTGAGAAACCGTGTTTTGATTGTTGTGATGAAAAGTGCCCCAGCGTCATGTGGGTACAAGTGGTGTGCGGATTTATCACAGGAAATGGAAAGTTTGTTGACACAAGCGACTCCGTAAAAAACATCGAAATGGCGTCAATCTTCGAAACATTTTAGTTGTACCTAAGTAAAAATTTCTAAAGCGTTTTGGTGAGATTTCCACTGCGTGGCCACCCTTTTCAGTACCCTCTGTTTAAATCTTAAAATTTGGCCTTAATTTCTAACTTTGGAGAAAATACTTACTTCGAAAGGAGAGTAGAGGTCTTTAGCTCCGTTTCTCACCAACAACAAGTCGCGACTGATGCCCATCTCCGGTGTCAGGACGCGTTATAATGTACTTTTTTGGAGGGTGGCAAGCGTTGATTGTAGGTGGCCTGTTTGGCCTACCGTGGTGTTTTACCCTACTAGGTAGACTACAAGCTCTGATCAAGAGTTAGAGCATCATTGGATTAGCCAAAGACGTTTTTCGTAGCTCCCTAAGGCCCCAAGCAAGGCAAACAAACGAAAAAGTGACACTAAGAAACAAACCTAAGTATATTGA